>NW_026885714.1:0-6707 GCF_032173495.1 Musca vetustissima | reverse complement strand
CTAAATTGGAGTATTTTCAGGATTTTATACACATGTTGCACCGTACCATGCGTTAATAATATATGTCAACATTTTAGGGTTTTGAAATTTTAGGAAAACCCCCATTGAAATTGCTGAATTTTCTATTTGGTTTACAACAATCGATTGGAAGAATTGTCGTTATATGTTTTCATTTCAAAAATTTGTCAGTATTTCTATGGTGGAGGGTATCCAAAGTTCGGCCTGGCCGAACTTAACACTTTTTTACTTGCTAAATTTATTTAAATTATATTGATTTATATACACTATAATGTTCACTGTTTTTATATACCCATCACCATATGGTGGAGTCTATAATAAATTCGACGTTCCGTTTGCAACACCTGGTGAAATCACCACAAATCGTGAAATCACTATAGAGATCGCTATATTTAAGATAAAGCACCGATCCTAGGATGTTTGGTATTGCAAATGTCATATATCGGTCCAAGTATTGGTTTAGCTCCCATATAACGATACCCCCAATTTTCGGTATTTTGGGAATTTTGAACACATTTTCCAATCGAACTGGCAGTGATTTGGTATTTTAGGTTATCATTGAATGATAACCTAAAATACCAAAAATTTTTTGTGTTGACCCAAGTTGTTATTTTGAGAATTATTGACAAGTTTTCAACAGAATTGGCTGTAATTTGGTATTTTGTATTCTCATTGGCTGTAAAATCTCATCTCAGTGTCTTATCATAACATGAGTTTTCTCCTAGAAGCCCCCATTCATTTTAGATATTCATGGTGGAGAATAAAAGGTTCAGCCTTTAACATCGTTTTTACTTGTTATATTCTGATATTGTAGTATTAGTATAATACAAGGAGGTGGATATCTCGCAGATTTTTTCACCGACACGGCAATTATTTTCGCAGAACATATCAGAACATATGGATAGCCCTGTCCGACTATATTGCTCCGCTCACTGGAAAAAACATTGGAAAATCAAATCCACCATGTGAAGCATATGGAAACTTCATTGTGAAATCGAAAAACGAAAATTTTTTGGAGTGATATTAAAAATTTTGAAAAAATCTTGGAACAAATTAAAAATGTTAAAAAAAAGTGCTAGGTGCTAGATTAATTTTTTTGGTGCTAAACGAAATTAAAAAGTGCTAAATCTAGCACTAAAAGTGCTAAATTGGCAACACTGGAGCTATATCTAAATCTGAACCGATTTTCACGAAACTTTGCACACATCATTCTAGACTTAATTTAGTACGCTGTGCCAAATTTCGTGCAAATCGGAAGATATATAGGGACTATGGTACACAATTTACCTTAAATCGGACGAAACTTTATATGGGAGCTATATCTATATCTGAACCGATTTTCACGAAACTTTGCACACATCATTCTAGACCTTATTCATTACGCTGTGCCAAATTTCGTGCAAATCGAAAAATATATAGGGACTTTGGTATACCATTTACCTTAAATCGGACGAAAATATATAGGAGCTATATCTAAATCTGAACCGATTTTCCCAATTTCAATAAAGTTCGTTCTTGGGCCAATTGAGTGACCTGTGCCAAATTCCATCCAAATCGGATCATAAATGCGACCTGTACTTTGTTAACAAAATATATGGACGGACGGACGGTCGGACAGACGGACATGTATAAATCGACTCAAAAAGTGATTCTATGCATATTCTCAAAAGGAACCATGGGTCTATCTCGATTATTTTGGCCTGTTACAAACATATGCACAAAGACATAATACCCTGTACCACACTGTGGTGAAGGGTATAATAATGGATTTCTTTTTCCCCAAACTAATATTATTTCTATGTCCACATCTCTAGCTGTGATAACACAACTAAATTCAGTATTTGCTTTTTCAAAAATTTCTCAAAAATCCATAGTACCTAATTTTAGTTCCAAATTTTAAATTCTTTTATTTATTTCCATAAAGTGCATTCTGTAAGAAAACCACAAACAGCCGAAAAAACTCTCATAACTGCTTAGCGAAAGATAACCGCACCGCACATTTATGACTTTTGGCGAAATTTATTTATCCTCTAAATTTTCTTCGAGCAACAATGTATGTTTTACGATCGCATTAAATTAAAAAGCAGGTGCCCAAAAAGATTTGCTCTAAATTCAACCACCCCAGTAAGGCACAAGCACGCACATTGGCTCGCTCTAATATTCATTGATGATAATTTCCATTAAGAGATATGATGGCGGTTGTGGTGGTGGAGGAGCTGCTGTCGATGACAAAGCTGACATGCAGCCAATGTACAATTAAACGTTTTACCCACTTAAAAACTAATATCAATTATGTGTAATAAAATATGGTTAATAATTTGAAGAACAACAGCCAGCCATCACCAGACAAAAATAACAAAAACTATAATCAAATATCATAGCTGTGATGACAAGAAATGCATCGCATTTATTAAAATGCAAAGAGAGAAGGAGAACGAACGAAAAAAATTAATTAATAAATTGGCTAAAATCCAACAATCAAAATTTGTTCTTCCAAATTGTGTTGTGATCCTCACAGTTTTTTCTTTCTCTGTTGGATTTTCCGTAGATGCAAATGAAAATTTGCATGAATTGTTTTGTTGTTGTTGCTGTTCTTTATAAAAGCCAAAGATCATCAATGACATAGCAGTCCAGCGAATATAAAGAACACAGAAACAAAACATATTATTAATTTAGAAAATTAATTAGAAAATTGCGTAGCATTTGGTTGAATGAATATTGAAATGATGACGTTAACCATTGACGATGAACTGGGGTTTACATCACTGTTGTAAAATTTATTAAAATCGGAATTATTTTAAATATATTTATGAGTAATTTGAGGCACTTTTACTTCATTATGAGCTTTATATACATTATGATTGGTATCCCAAGATACCAATTTCTTTATCATTAAAGAAATTTTGCAATGCAAGAAAAATATGATAATCGATTGGTGCCAAGTCCGGACGTTATGGCGGAACGCATTAAAATTTCCCAACCAAGCTCAGGAAGTTTCTGGCGAGTCACTGTAGGTGTGTGTAGCCTAGCGTTGTCCTGGTGAAATACTACACCTCTCCTGTCGGCCAATTCTGGCCGTTTCTGGTCAATTGCAACCAGTTGTTGACAGTCGAGATCAGGATTTAGCGTTTGGCCATAATAAATAATCCCCTTCCAGTTCCACCAAATGCATAGCAGAACCGTGGGCGTTAGTCCTACCCGTGTGAGGTGCATCTTTAACATCAAAAAATCCTGAACGGAATCTACGAAATCAAAATTGCACATAATTGGCTGTTACAGTATCGGAACCATAAACAACATTCACAATTTAGCCGCTTGGCTTGCATTTTCGTCTTTGCCAAAGAAAAACTGCAAAAAGGACCGAATTTTCTCTTTGTTCACTTTCATTTTTAACACCCTGTAACTCACAACTGAATGTACCAATCTATCAGTACAGCCATCTGCCAAACAAATTATGGATTTCTTTTCTCCCAACCTAATATTTTAGTATGTTTTGTATTACCATATTCGCATTAGAGGGTACAAATATCGCGAAATATTTCCCCGGCTCTGAATATTGAAACTCCGTCTATCAAAAGATTTGTAACTGAGTTTCACTTACATATATTCTGTTAATCAAAGAAATCTGATTAATATTTTGGAAAGTTAGTGTCCCTACGTTTTCTAATAGTCCATTCTTAAAAAAAAACCTGTGGAATTGCTCCATTTCACCAAGTTGGCAATACTTTTGTATATGTTATCTGATGAAAGGCCTTGACGAACGTCTATTTGTTGGATTGTCATATAAATGGGGAAGTTTTCGGGAATATAAAGAACTTAGACGAATTTCTAACCCAAATTTTTCTATTTAGAGAAACTTTATTTTCTAACTAAGGAGCCTGTAATTTAGAGCTCGGTCATCTTGCAAAAAATGTTGATTTTTGAAATTTTGGATTTGATAAAAGATTGGCCCGGCTGAACTTAGAAATGTTTGTCATTTATAAATTTTTTCATAGTTTCGTAGAACGAAAACCGACTAAAGATACATTTTTATACAAATATTAGCATATGCCCGCTACTTCGTAAGCGAATGTGGGAAATAGTTAAACTTGTATTAACATATTATTTTTTCACAGAAAACTGCATATTTCAGAGAAACTAAAGAATCCACGCATTAATATCGATCATAAATTAATTTGAGTATCATTTAATACCAAATTGCTTGATTCGAGCTCTAAAGGCTCACCCAAATCCAAATTTTAACAAATTTAGTTCCATTTAGCACACATTACTTCCAAAGGTTCTCTCCTCAACCATCTAACAAAACTTCCTGCATACAAATTCCGATGATTTCAAATTCAAATTGCAGGATTCCAACTCTATCGGTTCACCAATAATTCAAAATTGTACCAAATTTAGTACACAGTAGTAAAAATTTCCAAAACTTCCTATATAACCTAAACTACAGTGATCCTAACTAAAGTTTCAGGAGTCTAACTCCATCGGTTCACTCACAATTCAAATTATACCAAATTTAGAACACAACAGTACGAATTTCCCAAAACCTCCTACTTAACCCAAACTTTTACCCCCACACTGATCCTAAATCCAATAATTCAAAATTGTACCAAACTTAGTACACAGTAGTAAAAATTTCCAAAACTTCCTACATAACCTAAACTACAGTGATCCTAACTAAAGTTTCAGGAGTCCAACTCTATCGGTTCACTCACAATTCAAATTATACCAAATTTAGTACACATCAGTACGAAGTTCCCAAAACCTCCTAATTCACCCAAACTTTCACCCCACAGTGATCCTAAATTCAAGTTTATGGATTCCAACTATATCGGTTCACCAACAATTTAAATTTTACCAAATTTAGAACATATTAGTGCAAATTTCTAAAACTTCTTAAATACATCAATATTACACCTCAACAGTGATCCTGACTCCAAATTCCATGATTCTAGCTCTATTGGTTCACCTAAAATTCAAATTGTACCAAATTTAGTACCATTTCTTAAAGTGAGTCCTACACCCCTACAATGATCCTGACTCCAAATTTCATTGTTCCCGCTCTATCTGTTCACCCAAATCCAAATTGTACCAATTATAGTACTATTTAGTACTTTTCGCACACATAATTAACAAATTTCCAAAAACTACGTACATATCCCAATTCTACACTCCGACTGTAATGTTAATTTAAAACTTCAGGACTCCAGCTCGATTTGTATCTCCAAATTAAATTTGTACCAAACATAGTACCATATAGTATTTTTCGTACAAATGAGTACACTCTTTCAAAACCATCTCCTAAAACAGACCATACATCTCAAGTTTTTAGCTCTATCCATTCACATGCTACGAAATTGTACCAAATTTAGTACTTTTGAGTACTTTTCGCATACTTATAGCTCGAATGTTCAAAAAACCCTTTGCTACATCAATTCTACACTCCATCAGTGACCCTCATTTAAAATTTAAGAATTCTTGCTCTACCGGTTCGCCAAATACAAATGGTTTCACATTTAGTACTTTCTAGTATTTTTCGTACCGTTCTAGTACGAATTTCCAAAAACCCAGCCTTACCTGCCACCTTTAGACCAAGAGTGACCCTTACCCAAAATGTCAAGATTCTTTCTTCAGCCGTTTCGTCTGGGCGTTGATGAATCGTTAAGTCAGTCAGTCAATCATTTTACTCTTTTATTAGAATAGATAAGTTTCATTTGCTGGCCTTCAATTTTCCTGATGTCCATTTCCTCTTATCATTGTAGGTTTGGAATGTCAAGATCTAGTATTACTTCTTTTTAGAAATCCAGTTGTATTCTAGTAAAAAAATATACATGTGAAAAATTGTGAAACAGTTTCCAATACACCAATGTATTAATAGATTACATTTAATTTTGTTTTTGTGGTTAAAGACATTGAAAATACATTAATGAAAATTGAAATGAAAATTACACAAAAACGCAATGTAAGGCAATTGAAAACAAAACAATCGACATTAAGGTAAATTGCATTTCTGACATAAATATATTCTATTATTTCGAGTAGTAGTTTCTATTGCGTTGTCTTGAATTTCTCATAAAGAAAAATTAAAATATAACAACAACAACAAAAAATGAACAGCATACAGGTCTTGTGGTCCATTTGTTATGATTCTCCTTCTTGTTGTTCCTCTGTTGTTAGGAATGCCTCATTAACTTTTCTATGGCAATTGATTTTTATGATCGCTCGTAAATTCTTCAACTCATAGTGATCGTAAAATAATTTGTAATGTGCAATGTTTTTTTTGTTGTTGTTTTGTTTTTTTGCATTGAGTATTTTTGTTACGATTACATGGGAAATTGTAGGGAATATTTTGGGCGTGAAATTCTATGGACGAAACATTTAGTAGGTATTTAAAATTGTCCTATGAAATAACTCGGAATATGGTTGATACGCCTCGAAATATTATCAAGGACTATCATGAGGCGTACATAATTTTCCAAGATGCGGATTTCTTTAAGAATTTTTTTTTCCGGATATAACCGGATTTTTTAAAGAATATTTTTCCAAGGACGACTATCCAAGGCGTGGATTTTTTAAAGAATATTTTTCCAAGGACGACTATATGAGGCGTGGATTTTTTAAAGAATATTTTTCCAAGGACGACTATATGCGGCGTGGATTTTTTAAAGAATATTTTTCCAAGGACGACTATA
>NW_026885713.1:0-68847 GCF_032173495.1 Musca vetustissima | reverse complement strand
CACATAATTGAACAAAAAATTAGAAAAATTACAAAAATAGAAAATTAAGAAAAATTAAAAGAAAATAGAAAATTAAGAAAAATTAACAAAAATAGAAAATTAAAAAAAATTAAAAACATAGAACATTAATAAAAATTAAAAAATAGAAAATTAAGAAAAATTAAAAAATAGAAAATTAAGAAAAAATAGAAAATTAAGAAAAATTAAAAAAAATAGAAAATTAAGAAAAATTAAGAAATAGAAAATTAAGAAAAATTTAAAAAATAGAAAATTAAGAAAAATTAAAAAAAAAATTAAGAAAAATAAAAAATTAAGAAAAATAAAAAATTAAGAAAAATAAAAATATAATAAAAATAAAAAATTAAGAAAAATAAAAACATAAAGAAAAATATAAAAAATAAAGAAAATTAAAAAATAGAAAAATAAAAAATTATGAAAAATAGAAAATTTGGAAAATAATAATAAAAAATTAGAAATAAAAAATAGAAAATTAAGAAAAATTAAAAAAATAGAAAATTAAGAAAAATTAAAAAATAGAAAATTAAGAAACATTAAAACAATAGAAAATTAAGAAAAATTAAAAAATAGAAAATTAAGAAAAATTAAAAAAAATTAAGAAAAATAAAAAATTAAGAAAAATAAAAAAATAAAAAATTAAGAAAAATAAAAAATTAAGAAAAATAAAAACATTAAGAAAAATATAAAAAATAAAGAAAAATATAAAAAATAAAGAAAAATAAAAAATAAAAAATTAAGAAAAATAAAAAATTATGAAAAATAAAAAAATAAAAAATTAAGAAAAA
Organism: Musca vetustissima; assembly: GCF_032173495.1. NCBI lineage: Eukaryota > Metazoa > Arthropoda > Insecta > Diptera > Muscidae > Musca > Musca vetustissima. The sequence continues at coordinate 68,044 of NW_026885713.1, read as the reverse complement.
TAAAAAATTAAGAAAAATAAAAAATTAAGAAAAATAAAAACATTAAGAAAAATATAAAAAATAAAGAAAAATAAAAAATTAAGAAAAATAAAAAAATAAAAAATTAAGAAAAATAAAAACATTAAGAAAAATATAAAAAATAAAGAAAAATAAAAAATTAAAAATTAAGAAAAATAAAAAATTATGAAAAATAAAAATTGAAGAGAAATAATGGTCTCATATTGATAACGCATGGTAGGGTGTGTATAATATCCATGTGTATAAAATAGAAAATTAAGAAAAATTAAAAAATAGAAAATTAAGAAAAATTAAAAAAAAATAAGAAAAATAAAAAATAAGAAAAATAAAAAAATTAGAAAAACAAAAAATTACGAAAAATAATAAAAAAAAAATTAAGAAAAATAAAAACCTTAAGAAAAATATAAAAAATAAAGAAAAATAAAAAATTGTGAAAAATATAAAATTAGGAAAATAAAAATTGAAGAGAAGTTATGGTCTCATATTGATAACGCATGGTAGGGTGTGTATAAAATTCTCATTATATTGTAATTTAAGGGTAAAGATATATGTATGTGGGTCTATACCTGAAGGTTGATAAATATTGATTACATTGTGTAGAAATTACCGAACATTTGGAGTTATCATTATATGAGAGTGTAAGTCTAATTGAGTACCGATATAGCTCAATTTTAAACATAACATTTTCTTTTTGTGTCACAATAACTTCGCTCACCGTTCATATTAAACCGGTAGGTATTTTTATATATGCGCTAGGTCTAAATGCGGTCCAATATATTTCATTCTCTAAACTGGCGTTCTAGTTCCTTATCTCGATCGTAGAATGATTACAACATATGGCTGAATCGACTAAATCGTCTTAGAACTTCATACTTTGTAGGGTAGGAACTGACAATTTCGAGTAAAGAATATCCCACATTACCAAATACGACTACAAAATACCAAAATACAGCGAATTCGGTTGAAAACCTCGCTTAAAACCCTAAAAATTCTGAACATTTGGGGCACCAATATATGGAGGCTAACCCAAAAATTGGAAAAAACCCAAGAAAAACACATCGACACATACCACCTATTCGTCGACTATAAAGCCGTATTCGACAGCCTTATCTGTTCAGATAGGCTTATACGGCTATGCAGGATAACTTTAACAGGCACAAGGTCAGCAGTTAAAGACGGAAAGGATCTATCGGAGCCCTTCAATACCGAACGAGGATTCAGAAAAGGTGACATTTTGTCGTGTGATCTTTCAAATATCCTGCTGGAAAAGGTCATATGAGACGCAAAGGTGAACCGAAATGGCACCTCTGTACACCAAAGAACACATGTTACACGCCTACGCCGATGACATCGACATAATGGGTCGAACATTGAGAGCGCTAACAGCCACCTTTGAACAAATTGAGAAGGAGTCTGCCAAGTGGGTCTGGCAGTAAACGGAGAGAAGACCAAACTGATCAACGCGCAAGACGTCCAGTAGACTCGGACCAACTGTGGAACTTGAAAACTACAGCTTCGAGGTATTTAAAGATTTTATATACCTTGGTGCCGCCATAAATAAAACGAATGACATCAGTTTTGAATTTCGGAGAAGGATTGTGATAGTCAACAGATGCTACTATGGTCTAAGTAAGCAGTTTAGAAACAAGGGCACCTCCCGCAAGACCAAACTCACACTTTACAAGACGCTGATACTACTCGTGATGTTATATGAATCTGAAGCATGGGTACTTGCGCAGGCAAATGAGGCAGCTCTTGGGGTGTTTGAAAGAAAAATTGTCCAAAAGATCTACAGGCCGATCTGCGTCGACGGTGAATATCGTCGTCGAATGAACCACGAGATTTACAATTTATACGCGGACATGGACATAGTCGTATTGAGCTGCAGCGACTACGGTGGCTAGGCCATGTTGTGCGAATGAATGAGAATGTCCCAGCTTAAAAGGTATATAAAAGCGAACCTTCATACCATTCGGTTGAAAAACGCGGCCAAGAACCCCAAAATACCGAAAATTGGGGCTACCCCTATATGGGGGCTATGCGAAAAAATTGACCTATATTGGGGCTACCAGAAAAAGTGGACTTATATTTATAATTTTTAGTGCATAAATTTGGTATCCAAAAATAACCAAATGTACAAAATTTCAGCGAATTCGGTTGAAAAGCGCGCTCAAGAACCCCAAAATAACGAAAATTAGGGGGACCCTTATATGGGAACTATTCCTAAGTGTGGAACGATATGGTGTGGAGATTTGATACCCAATAATAATAATAATACAAAGTGCCTAATTACAACGATTGGAAAGCCGTGCAAAAAAATATATTGATAATTTTTAGTAGGTCGATTTCGTATCAGATGGGAATCCAAATTACCAAATTGCAACCATTCCGGCTAAAAAGCGTGCATCGATGTAGGCCATCTTCGAACTTGCCTGCAGAAAAAAGACAACCTTAGGCCAAATTTCAGTCGATAATTGAATTAAAACATTTTCTGACATACATTTCTATGTCAGGATGGCCGAGCGGTCTAAGGCGCCAGACTCAAGTGTAATAACTTGTTCTGTCCGAAGCAGAATTTGTACGATGAGCGTTCTGGTCCTCTCTGAGGGCGTGGGTTCAAATCCCACTCCTGACAAAAATATTTTTTTTAGATAATCACACAATTTTTTTGGAAAATATTCAGAAAAATGTATATTTGAACATTTATATAAAATATTGAAATAATTAAAAACAACTAGATACAAATCGATTTCTTTTTTTTTTAATTCAAACCTCTTCAATAATTTTGAATGAATGCACATGTTTTGATACGTGAAAAAATAAATTCCTTTTTTTTATAAAACGCTACTTCAGATTTTTTTCATGATATTGTCTATTTCAGATTTTTTTCCATTACAATTTATTTCGGATTTTCATAAAACAATAACTGAGCTCCTGTTAATGTTGGTAAAACTTTGCAATATTCACATGAGAATTATAACACGCATACGAGAAACCCCATTCGATTTGATGTAGCTTCTTATGTCAGGATGGCCGAGCGGTCTAAGGCGCCAGACTCAAGTGTAATAACTTGTTCTGTTCAAAGCAGAATTTGTACGATGAGCGTTCTGGTCCTCTCTGAGGGCGTGGGTTCAAATCCCACTCCTGACAAAATTATTTTTTTACAAAAAATTTAAAAAGAAATATGTTTTATTAAAGAAATATTTTTATTAAAAAATATTTTCCAATTTTTCCTAACAATGAATTGTTAATCCACCAAAAAAATCTGTCATTATCTCTTCCACATTTGTTGTTATTTTTTCCATTTCCATTTGAAATATAATGCCCCATCATAATATGTATATGCTTATGATATTTTGTTGTCGTCTTAAATTCTGCCTTTTACCTGTAATCTTGTCATTAGTCTACACAAGGTGTCAATGTTCGTTTACAATGATACCACTCTGAAAACAAAAAACCACAAGACGGCACACAAATGAAATCGCCAGAAAAATAATAGTAAATGACATAAAAGCCTCTTAAAAGTCAAACACAAGTAAAGTGATGGAAAAACGAAACCCCAACAATTAAATGAAAAAAACAAACAACAACCAAAACCAAATGAATTGACAACAACAACAAAATAAGTAAATACCATGACATAAATGACAGAGCAAATATTAAGAGGTTCTGTTCAAACCAAAACGAAACTGGACTTTAATTAATGAAAATCATTAAAATAATAAAAGACAATCATAATTAAAAAAATAATTAATTTACAAAAAAATAATAACCTTGACTTTACATCAGAAGTACTGGTGGCAGCGGGAGTTCGGAATCAACCCTAATCATGAATTTTTTAAATAATATTTTTTCCAAACACGTGGATTTTTTAAAAAATATATTTTCAAGGCGTGGATTTTTTAAAACATATTTTTTCATGGCGTGGATTTTTTAAAAATCATTTTTTAAAGGCGTGGATTTTTTAAAAAATATTTTTTCAAGGCGTGAATTTAAAAAAAAAAAATATTTTTTCAAGGCGTGAATTTTAAAAAAAAAATATTTTTTCAAAGCGTGAATTTTTTAAAAAATATTTTTTCATGGCGTGGATTTTTTAAAAAATATTTTTTCAAGGCGTGGATTTTTTAAAAAATATTTTTTCAAGGCGTGGATTTTTTAAAAAATATTTTTTCAAGGAGTGGATTTTTTAAAAAATATTTTTTCAAGGCGTGGATTTTTTAAAAAAATATTTTTTCAAGGCGAGAATTTTTTTAAAAAATTGTTTTTTTCAAGGCGTGGATTTTTTAAAAAATATTTTTTCAAGGCGTGCATTTTTTTACAAAATATTTTTTCAAGGCGTGGATTTTTTTACAAAATATTTTTTCAAGGCGTGGATTTTTAAAAAATCTATTTTTTCAAGGCGTGGATTTTTAAAAAATCTATTTTTTCAAGGCGTGGATTTTTTTTAAAAATATATTTTTTCAAGGCGTGGTTTTTTTCAAAAATACTTTTTCAAGGCGTGGATTTTTTCAAATATACTTTTTCAAGGCGTGGATTTTTTAAAAAATAGTTTTTCAAGGCGTGGATTTTTTAGAAAATATTTTTCCAAGCTGTGGATTTTTTTAAAAAATATTTTTCCAAGGCGTGGATTTTTTAAAAAAATTTTTCAAGGCGTGTATTTTTAAAAAATATTTTTCCAAGGCGTGGATTTTTTAAAATTTTTTTTCCAAGGCGTGGATTTTTTAAAATTTTTTTTCCAAGGCGTGGATTTTTTAAAATTTTTTTCCAAGGCTTGGATTTTTTAAAATTTTTTTTCCAAGGCTTGGATTTTTAAAAAAATATTTTTCCAAGGCTTGGATTTTTTAAAATTTTTTTTCCAAGGCTTGGATTTTTTAAAAAATATTTTTCCAAGTCGTGGATGTTTTAAAAAATATTTTTCCAAGGCGTGGATTTTTTAAAAAATATTTTTCCAAGGTGTGGATTTTTTAAAAAATATTTTTCCACGGCGTGGATTTTTTAAAAAACATTTTTCCAAGCCCTGGAATTTTTAAAAAAATATTTTTCCAAGGCGTGGAATTTTTAAAAAAATATTTTTCCAAGGCGTGGATTTTTTAAAAATTATTTTTCCAAGGCGTGGATTTTTTAAAAAATATTTTTTCAAGGCGTGGATTTTTTAAAAAATATTTTTTCAAGGCGTGGATTTTTTAAAAAATATTTTTCCAAGGCGTGGATTTTTTAAAAAATATTTTTCCAAGGCGTGGATTTTTTAAAAAATATTTTTCCACGGCGTTGATTTTTTAAAAAATATTTTTTCAAGAAATCACAGCAAGGCGTGGATTTTTTAAAAAATATTTTTTTCAGAAAGCCACTGCAAGGCGTGGTTTTTTTAAAAAATATTTTTCCAAGGCGTGGATTTTTATAAAAATATTTTTCCAAGGCGTGGATTTTTATAAAAATATTTTTCCAAGGCGTGGATTATTTTAAAAATATTTTTTCAAGAAACCAACAAGGCGTGGATTCAAAAAATTATTTTTCAAGAAACCAACAAGGCGTGGATTCAAAAAATATTTTTTCAAGAAACCAACAGGTCGTGGATTCAAAAAATATTTCTTCAAGAAACCAACAAAGCGTGGATTCAAAAAATAATTTTTTAAGAAACCAACAAAGCGTGGATTCAAAAAATATTTCTTCAAGAAACCAACAAAGCGTGGATTCAAAAAATAATTTTTCAAGAAACCAACAAGGCGTGGATTCAAAAAATAATTTTTCAAGAAACCAACAAGGCGTGGATTCAAAAAATATTTTTTCAAGAAACCAACGAGGCGTGGATTCAAAAAATATTTTTCAAGAAACCAAGAAGGCGTGGATTCAAAAAATATTTTTTCAAGAAACCAACAAGGCGTGAATTAAAAAAAATAGTTTTAAAGAAACCAAGAAGACGTGGAATATTAATTTTTTTAAGTAGCCAACAAGGCGTGGATTAAAAAAAATACTTTTGGCAACCCATAACTTATTGTTTAGACCCGCCCTGCTTTGATCCACTCTTTCCAATTTTTTATTATTTTCGTAACAATCAGCCAGCAAAAAAAATCTATATTTTTTCTAAACGTTTTGTTCGGTTTTTGTTTTTTGTCAACAGCCCAAAAAAACCCCACCGCCAATTCAGCACAAAATATAAAAAAAACCGAAATGTAGAACACCAAACATGCGCCTGTCATTTGTGTGGAGGTTGACGATGATGATTCTTGCTTTTGTTGTTGTTGTTATTATTGTTCTGTCTTCTTATTCATGTAAAGCTTAGGAAGAGAAAAAAGGTCATTGTTCCCATTGTTGTTGATCTATGGCATTGTTCAAAATCGGGGGAAAAAGAATAGAATCAATAAATGCATGCATAGCTACAATGCAGCAGAAGTATAGCATTTTGTATTATTTTTGAAATTGTTGTGGTTGTTGTTGGAAAAAAGTAACAACTAAATGTTACTATTTTCTTGCTATTACTATGACAAAATATGGAAAATTTTGTGCTATGGAAAAAAGTATCTTCCTTTCCCTCCAACTGGCTCTATATCTGATATATGACCCCATTTCTGAGATATATGACCTCATCCTGTGCGGTACTGCAGTGTTATCTAGGTGTAATCTATAACATCTAGTTCTTTTTCTCCATCATTAACATCATAATTATCATTGTCAGTGGTTTATTTTCCTAGCTTCTTTACGCTGTGTATCACACATAAATAATTTTGAAAGTTTTTTATATTTTATTGCTATCAAAATGTATGTATCCCTACGATGGCAGCTCTGTGCCCCGCATAGAAATCTGTCGGAAGAAACTTTGAGGCTAGGATCGTAAAATGTATTTTTTTTTTTCACCAACGCCATCTTTAATTCAATTTTGAGTATTGCTTTTAGTTATGCTTACTATGTATAAAGCATACTTTTAGGAGTTCATTAAACACAAAATTTGTATGGCATTTCGTACAATGGAATTTAATTTATAAGATTTTACAGGAAGAAAAGGACTGTATCCTTTTTCAGGAAATTTTCTATAACAAAATCGCAATGTTACTGACATATATCTTCGATACTCTCACAAGTTGTTCACATATTCAAGTTGTTCAATCGACACTGGAAAGTAAATTTGCATGACCCCAATAGAAGATATCGTAGGGTGTTATATATCATAAACTAGAATCTTAAAATGTATTTATTAACACCAACGCCATCTATAATTCAATTTTTAGTACTGATTTCTATGTATAAAGCAAACTTGCATAATCAAATCGCAATGTTGGTGCCCTATATCTGCAATATTCTCACAAATTATATGCTCGAGCTCAATCGACGCTGGGCAGTTATTTCACATGACCCCCAAGGAAAAGTCAGAAGGTGTTAAACCATAAGATCTCGTTGACCAATTATGATCGCCTCTTCGAGAGATGACACGATTAGGAAACTATTCCCGTAATAGAGCAAAGATTTTATTGCTTTGTTGAGTATAGAAATTCAAATGAGTAGTGACCATCTTAGAAGTACGCCACATCTCGGAAGAAACTTTGAGGCTAGGATCGTAAAATGTATTTATTATAACACCAACGCCATCTATAATTCAATTTTGAGTATGCTTTTAGTTATGCTAAAGCATACTTTTAGGAGTTCATTAAATACAAAATTTGTATGACATTTCGTACAGTATAATTTATTTTTACCATTTTACAGGAAGAAGTGGTCCCGTATACTCCTTATTCGGACTTGTAGTTATAAACTATCGTTAAATGACCATTATGAACACTGTCTCAGGATTATATGCTTTTCAGGAAATTTTGCATAACAAAATCGAAATGTTGCTGACCTATATCTTCAATACTCTCACAAATTCCGTATTCGTCTTATTCAATCGACGCTGGGAAGTTATTTTACATGGCCCCAAAAGAAGAAATCGGAGCGTATTAGAATCTAACTAGAATCTTAAACTTTCTTATTTATTTAAGAGTTCCTTAAATACAAAATATTTATGTTTTTTTTAAGATTTTACAGGAGGAAGAAATGAAGCGGAATGCCTCGTCTTCGGACTTGTTTTTGTAAAGTATGACCAAATTAGCCCTCTCTCAGGGCTATATACCTTTCAGAAAATTTCACATAACCAAATCGCAATGTTGCTGACCTATATATTCGATACTCTCACAAATTCTATGCTTGAGCTATTCAATCGATGCAGGGCAGTTATTTCATAAAAAAGGAAAAAAAAGAGATCATGGATGTGGTGAGTCAATAGAGACATGGAATGTGCCACAAAATCACAAATATTTTCACCACAAAAGTCGTCGGTCGTTATTATTGAAATTTTAAATGTTGCTTAATTTTTGAGAAAATTCTGTTAGTTTGGATAATCATTTTTTGTAGCAGCTAAGTAGATCATTGATCTGTCGTTGAATAGAAACAACGTCTCATTACATTTTGTGCAGTGGTTAAGGTCCTTGCTTATTTAGTGTTGCCATCTTCCTCTGGATGGTGCTATATCATACCAATCGCATTTTGTGTTATCCTAAGCGAGATTGAATTTTATTTGGATGTATGCATCTCTTCTTACAAGTATTGGAAAACCACTTTTAAAGAATTTTGCCTTTCGAAATAAAATGTTTGTCACAAGAACGAACCGGGAGAATAATATAACACAACACAATTAAGAACAGGGAAGAAGAAGCACATTAGGCATTAACCTGCAAATGTGAACACGATTCTTCTGATTTTAAGTAAATGTAATATAATGTTGACAACGTCGTAAAAAAAATGTCGACAATATCCCTATACTTGTACACAAAAATGTCGACATAACTAACCACCAAAGTCCCAACATTTCCTTCAGGTTATCTCTGGGTGGTCCATTTCACATACTGTAACTGTTGATCAAACTTTAGTTTCGAAAATGTTAGGCTCAATGACACCGTCGGACCTCAAATGCCACTAAGAAGTCACATGTCGAGAGTATGGAGAGTAACGTACTTCCATCGACCTGGAAATGGTTCACATCAGTCAATATAATATTACAATGGAATTTAGGAAAATTTTCTTTAATTTCAAGGCCCAGTCATCAACATCGTTGTTGATGACCAACATATTTGAACACTTGTGTTAATGGAAATTCATTAGCCTTAAGGCCGTGTAATAACGTTGGGGAATTCCAAATTTCAGCATGGCATACACAGGAAACAAATTTTAATGAATATTTTCATAATTTTAAGTATTGTACTACATATTCCATATTGTACTACATGTTCGTTTTGAATACAAGTAACAATTCTTATAATAATGATAAATCAACTTGTTTTTCCAAAAAAAAATGTAAACATTGATTAATATCAAAACTATTTTCATACTTCGATCTACTTATCACTGTTTGCGTTAATTTCCCTCTCTCTCTCTCTCTCTCTCTCTCTCTTTGAAAAACAAATTTATTCCTTCCACGAAAAAACACACCTCCTTTCGAATGTGTTTTGTTTTGGCATCGTTCTCCGCATCTCTCCTTACTTGGTGTTCTGGCAACCATTTATTTGACTACTGTTTCTCTTGCTAACACTCTTACCGACATCTGTATTGGTGTTTCAAAATTCGCATATGTATTTTCCAAATTATTTGGATATAAACAACTGTTGATAGGAACACCAAGCCCAACATTGTACATGATGATTGTTTTAATGACGTAGAACAAGAACATGTATCGGAGTCGATATATATTTGTGTGTAAGTAACGGTCACAGTCGTGAACCAATCATCACGAAATTTTTCATATGCGATTCTGGCCAAAGAACAATGAGCGGTGGTGGTCTTTTTTCTCTTGGGAGGATTATATTTGTCTCTGTCAAAAGAGAGAGCGAAAGGAAAATATAAACGCATATAGTGGGAAAGTAGATAAAAATAAGGAAATATTTTTTGATTTTAATGAAAAGTTCACATTTTTTCAAACAAACAATTCCACAATGAGTGGTGGTGTTTCTATTATTCTTGGGAAGAATACATTTGTTTTTGTCAAAAAAGAGAGAAAATATAAACGAGGCGGAGGACGGTACCAAAACAAAACACTGCCGAAAAATAAGTGGTGGTGGTGTTTTCTTTTTTCTTTGAAGGAATAGATTTGTTTTTTCAAAGAGAGAACGAAAGGAAAATATGAGCGCAAATAGTGGTAAAGTAGATAAAAGTAGGAACTAATTTTAATGAAAAGTTTAAATTTTTTGAAAGCAAACAGTTCCCTTCACCTGCTGATGGCACCTTTCCAATATGACTGAAGTCTTGGTGTTCCTTCATAATTATTATGTAGCAGTCTTTTAGACAAAATTGTTTTTTTTTCTATCGCCGCTTTTGCCGGACTTTTGTATTGGTGGCGATCTATATATGTGCGTGAGTATCGGCCACAGTTGTAAACCGATTCTAGCAAAATCTGCCAATATTAAATTGTTGATATCGAAATTGTACTTCTTTCTGATGCAGATCTAGAAGTTCTTCCTCTGGAAGACCACCTGCGAACCATTTACACCAAAACAATACCCCTTTTGAGTAACTACTAGATTTCTCGTTAACTGTTCCCTTCACTTTTCACTTCTTTCCACTCCCTACCCATCTGGTTTTTGTTACTTAAATACCAGATAACACCATTTGTTATAATTTGTAAGAGGTCGGTCTCTCTGTCTAATTACGTCTAATTACAATTTAATTGCATTTACATTTAAATTTTAATTAACATAAACAAAAGAGATTTTATAAACTAGAAAGATGACTGATAAAATTGTCTCGACAATGGCCAACACTTGAGGCAAATATTACACATTTTATCTCTTCGCCGGTTATTTGGGAATGGGTAAAGACAATTAAAATAATGTTGTATACTAGCCTAAATAATTAGTTACACAAAATACATGAACTGTTTTCTTTTTTTTATTATTATCCCCTTTCCTAAAAGTTTGGTATAATGGAATGGAATGATTTACAATTTAGTTGAATCGTTTGGAAAAAACTAAAATAATTGTTTGAAATCCAGATTTCCATAATTCACATATAGCTTTGTTTTTATTCAATTTTTTATATCGAAACAAAAAATATATGTACAGTGAAATCTTGTTACAAGAAATTTCATTAAAAATAGTAAATTATGAACACCTTATTTAGATACGCAACATAGTTATTTATTTACAAATTTAAACATTCGGTCTGTTGCTCAACACCTTTGTTCATTTGTTTTTTATATTGTATTTGACATTTATATCAAAATAATTTGGAAAATTCATATGTGAATTTTGTAACACCAATGCAGAGGTCGGTAGCCTAAAATAAGGAAACAATGGAATGCAAAACTAAACACAATCTAGTGAGAGGTGAGACGGCGATTGTTAACAAGAGAAACCGTAGTCAAACAATCGATTACAAAACTAAAAACCACCACCAAGTGAGGGGAGTTGGAGGAAGCACAGTCGAATAACGACTGTTCTTCGGATGTATACATTTGTGTCTGTCAAAGAGAGAGAGAGGGGAAAATATTAGCAAACATAGTGGTCTTTACCACTAGAGCGAAGTAAGAAAAAGTTTTGATATTAATGAAATATTTACATTTTTTGAAAAAATACGGACTTTCTCATGATTATAAGAATTTTTACCTGTATACTAAGAGAGATACTTGTTCAATTTATAAAAAAAAAAAAATAACTATAAATGAATTTAGGAAAATATTTATTAAATATTTTCATGTGTTTATGACACTCACTCTTTAAAAATCTACTAAACGTAGTTCGTCCCGGTACTACAACGGACAGTTCCGATCCCCTTTTTACACTTCTACATTGAAGCACATGTGTAAAAATATTGCCTAGGTAGAATTTGTATACAAAGTTCCGGTGCTATATTTTCTTCTGCATTACTGAATGTGACTGTAGGCATTTAATTTTGAATCCAACTCTCCCCAATGCGTAACCCTAACTACACATCTACTCTTCACTGTTGCCTATACCCATAGGGGATTGTGTTATAACAAATTATTGTTGTTAATTAAGATAACTACAAAACATAAATAAATTTAAACATTTGCATAAAATAAAAAAAATGTAATTAAAAATAATAAACAAATATAACATTCGTTTCAAATGACATTTTAATTGAGTTAATTGGTGTCATATAATATTTGTTATGAAAAACGCCCACCACAACATGTATAATTACAGCTATAAGTAATTTATATAACTACAATAATACCTATATAACGTTTACATATATACAGATTGGAAATTTTAAAAGCAATGAAATCATAGTGGCTAATTCTCGGAAATACGTCGAAATTTAAGAAGATCTATTATATCGTTTAAATTATCAACGTAGTAAAATGAAATATATTATATGCATTATAGGCATTATATCCGCGCCGTGATTGAAAGTAACCCCGGACCTTGGTTCTGCAGTGTTTGCAGAAACCGCATCCACCACAGATCTATCTCGGTGAGATGCAATGGATGTGGTGAATGGGTGCATTTTCGAGGCTGCTCTGAACAGGATCCAGGAGTGCTGCGAAAGTAGTTACGTCGCTTCATGCTGCGCTAGCACGTCTCCCAGTGTGTCTCAAGAGTCGTCGACCGATTCATCATCTGAAACGTCATCGTCGGAGTACGAGTCACCCCCGCAGTCTCCCCAACAGCAAAATTCGCAGCAATTAACACCACATATTGCTGTTCTGCGCCTTGAAAATGCATCGTTTTTGCAGTTTAACTGCGACGGTCTTCGCAACAAAATCAGCGAAATTGTAGAATTTATGAGTCGAAGGAGAATAATGGTCGGTGCGATCCAGGAAACCAAGCTAACTGAGAACTGTAGCTTGCAGCGTTGCGATGGTTAAAACGTTATGCGGAAGGACCGTACCAGAAGCGGAGGTGGGGGACTCGCATTCTTATTACACCACTCTGTCCAGTACAGACCTATCTCGCTTGAGCTAGACTCTAGTGACCCATACATGGATATGCCGCCGATGAATATCTGTACACCGCGTTATTTACCGGTTATCAGTCCGTTTTTAGAAGGTAATAACCGCCGGGTACTAGGGGATTTCCTTGGCCACCATGAGTTGTTGCATTCCGCCCTAGGTAATGACCAGAGGAGTACAGCGCTGGCTGAGCAAATTGATAGCTCAACATTTTGCACGGTTAATGAGGATGCCCTCACGAGGATAAGAGGAGATTGCCATAGCTCGCCAGACATCACCATTGTGGCACCGAGTCTGATAAATGACGTAGCCTGGCAACCCGTAATTTCACTAGGCTCAGACCACATTCCGATCATCGTCTCCGTAAACAGACCACCAGACTTCATAACCTTTGAAAGCCGTACTTTCCTGAACCACGGGAAAGCTGATTGGCCTGGCTTGAGGGAGTTTAGCAATCACCGCTTCAGAGAGCTGCCCACTCCCTCAGATCCACGGGTAGCTGAGGAGAATTTCCGTTAAATCATCGCTACTGCTGCCGCTCTCTTCATACCTGCTGGTCGAATACCCGAAGTAAATCCTAACTTCCCTGCAGAAGCAACGGTATTGGCTAATGAGCGTGATGAACTCCGTCGTACTGCTCCTGAAGACCCAAGGGTGCGAGAGCTTATCCTTGAAGTCAACAGATTAGTATACGAGCACAAAAGGAAAAAGTGGCTAGACCACCTGAAGCAATGCAGCAGTGCCACCGGAACAAGTAAATTGTGGGCAACGGTTAAGTCACTCTCGAATCCTGGAAGGAAGGATGACAGGACGGCTGTTACATTTTACGACGTACCTGTAACAGACCCGAGGTGCGCGAGTTATTTTAACCGGCAGTTCATAGAGCACCCCGAGAATGACAGGGCGAAAAGGAGTGTGCTACGTCGCATAAGGGCACTGCGAGCTGAGGAGGCGATAGATATGTAGAATGCCTATCTCCTGTTGACATAACAGAGTTCTTTTGTAGGAGAAAGACGCGCCCCGAAGTCAACGGCCACACAGTTTATTAGTCAGCAGATATGTGGCTACCTTTGATTGCCCATGTTGATGGGTTCATAATTCCGAACACTAGTTCTAGAAGTTTAAATCGATAGCCTTTAAAGTCTTCCGCGCACACCCAGTTATCTGTGATAAGGTTAGGAGCAGGAAACAGGGTTTCAAGTCATCTCTAGACGGACGTACTTGCGGAGCTGATGAAGAAAATTTAAAGTGCGATAGGACGGTTTGTGGAAATATATGCGACTCCAGTATTGCCCGCCTCGTCCTGATTCAGATTGAACACTTTATCATAAGGTCAGCGCATATGAGGCTACCTATGCAGATTGATGAGTTCATAATGCGGACCACTATTTATCCTAAGGTTCTAGTGGTTACATTCTTAAAGGATCTATAAGTCTGTGGTAAATGATGGCCATCCAGTATGACCCTATAACGTAAGTGATACGCTATAGAAAAATATTCAAACGCGGCCCCGAGAACTGCAGCAGGGCGACTCCTTATGACTCCGGTAGACCATATAGAGGGCGAATAACTTTGAGAACACCCGCCAATAGCTGCAGAAGAGTAGCAGCTATCAAATCGAGCTATCGTAGGATAAAATTGTCATTTTACAGAATATTTTGAATACCAGTCAATACTTGGACATACCCTAAACAGACAATTTAAAATTATACGTCTAGACGTGGATTTTTGACAAAGGTTCCCGATCTCATGATGTTCCGGTCCAAACTAATTCCATACTCTAAAAGTATTTTCTCTTCGCCGATGTAGCCAGAGGGGGTTACAAAACATGCACCTCTTTATATTGAGTCAACCTTAATACAATTTGTTTTCGTTATTGTAATTTTTGTTGTTGTTATCGTTGTAATACATATTAATATGCAATTGTTCGGGTTTTATATGTCATGTTTTGTTTCTGTTTTTTTCATTCATTTTTTTTTTATTGTTGTTGGTCCCCAGTAGTAGTACATCATTCCGTTTTTTTTTTTTTTTTGTTCGTCCCTGTTGTTGTTGTATCTTTTTTTGTTTGCATTCTTTCAGTTTTAATTATAGAAATTTCAGATGCATTGTCATTGCAGGTTCGTGTTCATTTTTTGTTTGTTGTAGTTGGTTTTTGTATGACCGAACTATTATTTAAATATTTGTAACAACAACAAAAAATGCAGCACAATGCAACTATTTATATGCAAATAAGTTTGCAATATTAATATTGAATAAATTATTCATAAAGGTAATCCGTAACATATTTAATTGTTAATAACTTTATATCCACAAATAATTGGCTATTTAAATATGTATAATAAGTGAGGTTATGTTTGGATATTATTTCGTTGGAATATTCTGGGAATTTGTTTTCAATTTATTTAATAATGCGCTAAAGATTTGAAATATTGGATTTTTATAAAAATGCTTTTTCAAGGACTATCAAAAGTGTGGATTTTTTAAAAAAATTTTTTCAAGGACTATAAAAACAAGCATGGATTTTTTAAAATATATTTTTTCAAGGTCTATAAATTTTTTAAAAAATATTTTTTTTTCAAGGTCTATAAAAACAGGCGTGGATTTTTTAAAAAAATATTTTTTCAAGGACTATAAAAACAGGCGTGGATTTTTTAAAATATATTTTTTCAAGGACTATAAAAACAGGTGTGGATTTTTTAAAAAATATTTTTTCAAGGACTATAAAAACAGGCGTGGATTTATTAAAAACATTTTAAGGGTCCCTCTTTATGGGATATTTTGTTGTTGTTGTTATTTTTATCTAACACCACAAATAATGACCCACTGAGGCAGACAGGGTGATGTGAGCCACCCGGCGGCCAGTAACCCATCGTGATGTGAGTGAATATTAAAAATACAATACAACGACTTGTCACATCGCGTCGCGTCTTCTGACAACTTGATGTTGGATGCAGATTATCATAAAAAAACAACAGAAAAAAACCGACTTGCAGATGTAGATGATGACGATAATAATGTAGATTTTGCTGCTCTTGATGACGACCAAGTTGGGAATGTGACAGATATAATAAAGAAAAATAAAAACAACAACAACAACTTTTTAAATATTACACTATTAGCTGTTATGTATCTTTGTTGTTGTTTATATATGGATGGGTATTTTTTTGCATAATTTTTTTCTTTCTTGTTCATATGATTTACATAGATATGTCAGTATAAATATGGAGCAATTGCATGACATTTACATTATACAACAACAACAACAACAACGAAAAACAAACAAAAACAATAAATAAGACATGACGTTTGGTGTTTTTATGTCATTTAATTTTTGTTGTTTTTTCTACTTTTTCTCTTTATTCTATATGGGGGAAATCTTGTGACAACGATCTGCATGTATGCACCGAGGATAGAAGATACAGCATTTGCAAACTGAAGTCAACTCTTTAATATTTTTGAAATCATTTTCATCGTAAACAGCTTCATCATCATCATCATCATCATTATGAATCTCTTGAATATGCACGATGCTCCAAAATTGGAACAATTGTGACAGTTATGTAAAAGAATGTCAGCCATAAATGAATATGAGTTGTGAGGCTCTCGTCTTCGCCTTCACAGCATTCGGTAAAGATTCAAGACACTTACCAAATACAAGTATATTTCAGATTAAATATCTTAATAACAACATACCTAGAATGAGAAATTATAAAATATATCAGTTATTTATAAAAATGTATACAGAATGCTAAATTTAAAGAAATTCGAACCCAATCACCTGTTTGGTATATATAAATGCCTAAAAGTATACTACAAGGTATTTGATTAATTCTAATAATACAATAAACCGAAATAATATATATTTTACCAAGCCCCGCCTTGGTAAGGCCTTTGAAAAAATATTCTTTAAAAAATCCACGCTCTATAGAATCCTTTGAAGAATATTCTTTAATAAATCCACGCCCTATAGAATCCTTTGAAGAATATTCTTTAATAAATCCACGCCTTGGTTAGGCCTTTGAAAAAATTTTCTTTAATAAATCCACGCCTTGGTTAGGCCTTTGAAAAAATATTTTTTAAAAATCCACGGCTTGTAGAGGCCTTTGAAAACATATTCTTTAAAAAATCCACGCCTTGTAGAAGCCTTTGAAAAATATTCTGTAAAAAATCCACGCCTTGTAGAAGCCTTTGAAAAATATTCTTTAAAAAATCCACGCCTTGTAGACGCCTTTGAAAAATATTCTTTAAAAAATCCACGCCTTGTAGAAGCCTTTGAAAAATATTCTTTAAAAAATCCACGCCTTGTAGACGCCTTTGAAAAATATTCTTTAAAAAATCCACGCCTTGTAGAAGCCTTTGAAAAATATTCTTTAAAAAATCCACGCCTTGTAGAAGCCTTTGAAAAATATTCTTTAAAAAATCCACGCCTTGTAGAAGCCTTTGAAAAATATTCTTTAAAAAATTTGAAAAATATTCTTTAAAAAATCCTCGCCTTGTAGACGCCTTTGAAAAATATTCTCTAAAAAATCCACGCCTTGTAGAAGCCTTTGAAAAATATTCTTTAAAAAATTTGAAAAATATTCTTTAAAAAATCCTCGCCTTGTAGACGCCTTTGAAAAATATTTTTTAAAAAATCCACGCCTTGCAGAAGCCTTTGAAAAATATTCTTTAAAAAATCCACGCCTTGTAGAAGCCTTTGAAAAATATTCTTTAAAAAATCCACGCCATGTAGAAGCCTTTGAAAAATATTCTTTAAAAAATCCACGCCTTGTAGAAGCCTTTGAAAAATATTCTTTAAAAAATCCACGCCTTGTAGAAGCCTTTGAAAAATATTCTTTAAAAAATCCTCGCCTTGTAGACGCCTTTGAAAAATATTCTTTAAAAAATCCACGCCTTGTAGAAGCCTTTGAAAAATATTCTTTAAAAAATCCACGCCTTGTAGAAGCCTTTGAAAAATATTCTTTAAAAAATCCACGCCATGTAGAAGCCTTTGAAAAATATTCTTTAATAAATCCACGCCTTGTAGAAGCCTTTGAAAAAATATTCTTTAATAAATCCACGCCTTGGTCGGACCTTTGAATTCTCAAAAAGAATCTGTAACAAACGACGACTTGTAGAGGACTTTGCTAGGAAAATATTTATTATTTATAATTTATTTATTGAAATCTTACGATAATGAATTTTCTTTAATCCCCAAAGTTATGCAATAGTTTCTAAGTTATTAGTGTATGAGAAAAGTAGGTAGAATATGGGAGAAAGTTAACTGAAGCAATAAAACTTAAAATGAGTAAAAAGTGAATAGGATGAACTTCAATATATGTAATGTGTTCGTGGAGGTACTCTTTTTACTAACAATTTACAAATGGAAGAGAAGTAGGTAATATATGGGGAAACGTGAACTATAATGTGAACTACAACATTTATGATTATAATATCGGCGATAAACAGTAAACGTTTAATTTTGGAGGTAAAAAATGAAGTAAAAATATCTATCTGATCAAATATTGTTCGTGGAATTTGTCCCTCTTTCTGCAGGAAAAATATACACTTCATTAGAAGCTAAAGATAATTAGTTTACTTTACTCCTCAAAAATACAAAAATACAGTGGTCTTTGTAGTTATTAATGTATACAAACTAGTAGGTGGAATATGGGAGGAAATGTGCTAAAGCAATAAAGTTTAATACAAGTCAAAAATTTAACAGAATAAATTTGCATGTATAAGATCGGTAAAGTCTAAATGTATTTTTACCAAGGAAGTACAAATACAAAAGGCTTCGGAAAGAGGGAGAAGTAGGTCACATATGGGGGAAAGATATCCACAACAACGCAATGAACATTTACTCTGTGTGTTTTGTGTCAGGTCATGACGATGATGGCGGCGATAAAAAGTAAAAGTTTCCTTTTTTAAGGGTAAATAATGAGTCAAAAATATCTAACAGAAAAAATAGCTATTTGCTACAAAAAAAATTGACATTCTCTGTGGAATTTGTCCCTGTATTACAAAACATAGTGTGATTTTAATTAAAAAGTTGTACTTTCTACAGAAAAGTTAACTAGTTATTGTAAGCTAACAGTAATGATTTTACTGTAGACCCCAAAGGTATGCAGTTGTTTTTGAAGTTATTAATGTGCATGAACAAGTAGGTGGTATATGGGGGAAAGTGAGCGAAAGCAATAAAACTGAAAATGGCTTCAAATTGAGCAAGATGAAGTTGAATATATACAATTGAAAGTCTAGCATTATTTTTTTCCAAGATGGTACAAATTGAAATACAAATTTCCACATGAAAGAGAAGTAGGTAATATATGGGACAAATGTGACTGGGAGAAAATGACTAAAAATTAAAAGGAATGAACTTTGATAAAAGTTAAAATTATTTCCCCGGTGAGGTACAGGTTAACTACAAACTTATCAAATGAAAACTAAGTAGGCAATATACGGGTAGCTTTTAAATTATTGTGAAGCGAACATAGTTGGTATACGGGTTAAAATGAGCTGAATCAATAAACCTGATCATAAATTAGACGTGATGAACTGGAATATATACAATCGAACGTCTAATATTTTTTTTCAAATGAGATACAAAATAAAATCTCCGAATGGAAAAGATGTAGGTAATATTTGGGAGAAAAATTAGCCATAGCAATAAAGCCTAAAATGACTAAATATTGAACGGAATGGAAGTCTAAGATTATTTTTTTCGAGAAGGTACAAATTAAACAACAATCGTAAGATAAGTAGGTAATACATGGGTAGTTTTTAAATTATTAATTTGTAATGAAAGAAGGTGGTATATGGAGGAAAGTACGCTAAAACAATAAAGCCAAAAATTATCACATAATTCAACATAATAAACTTGAATATATGCAATTGAAGGTCTAACATTACTTAGCAGCGGAGATAAAAATTAAAATACAAATTTCCAAATGTAAGTAAAGTAGGTAATATATGGACGAAAGGTGCGCTATAACAATAAAGTCTCAAATGACTAAAACTTTGACGGAATAAACTTCGAAAAAGTCTTCCATTATTTTTTTCTGTGAAAGTAAAAACTAAACAACAAATTTCCAAATGGAAGTGAAGTAGGTAATATTTGGGTAGATTTAAAATATGTATGGAAAGTAGGTGGTATATGGAGGAATGTAAACTAAAGCAATAAAGGTGAAATTGTTTACGAATTGAAAAGGGTGAGCTTGCATATAAGCAGTCAAATGTCTAACATAATTTTTTCCGATGTGTTACAAATTAAATACAAGAGATGTATGTAATATATGGGAGAAAGGTGAGTCGTAACAATAAAGCTTCAAATGAATAAATATTAAAGGGAATGATTCTGCATAAATATTCTAAATTATTTGTTCTGAAGAAGAAACAAATTAAATTACACATTTCTAAATGGAAATGAAATAGGTAATATATGGGTAGTTTTTACATTATTAATTTGTAGGGAAAGTAGGTGGTATATGGGATAAAATGAGCTAAAGGATTAAACCTGAAAATGGTCACAAATTGAATCAGACGACTTTTTTGAGAAGACAAAAATTAAACAACAAACATTTAAAATGAAAGATGTGTAGATAATGTAGGGATAGTTTTTAAATTATTAATGGGCAAGAAAAGTATGAGTCTGATGAGATACAAACTAAATTTCAAATGAAAGAGAAGTAGGTAACATATGGGAGAAAAGTGAGCATAACAATAAAGCGTAAAATAACTACAAAATTTAACGGAATGAACTTCGATAAAATTTAAATTAATTTTGTCCATGTTATGTACAAATTGAACTACAAAAGTGAAGTGAAGTAGGCATATAAAAACGAGCCTACTGATGATTCTCGTAGAAGGGGAAGGTCACGAATTAGATGGAAAGACTAAGTAGAAAACAACATCTTGGAACGTGGTCTTCCAAATTGGTGGATTTGCGCACAAGACCGACGCGCTTGGAAATCTTTTTTAAGCTCGGATAATGGAACAACAGTTCTAAATCTGTGTCACCAGCTTTTTTCCTCAATGATTATAATTAATACTCAAAACAACATACACTCAGCTGTCATTAAGCTCTTTATGTTCTTACTTCCTAAAAGTATGTCATGTTGGTTTTTTGTTCAATATTTGTAATGCGTTGTTCTTTATTTTCCCTATAGGAAAATAAAGAACAACTCCCCTCCTGAAGGAAAGTAGCAACGTATATTTTCTATAATTTCAAGGACATTGCCGATGTACACGTACATCCTAAACGTGGGCAATCTTTCTTATTAGTTTATTGTCTATAACTTTTACTCAACGTTAAGTCAAGATGGAACATCTACATTTAATTTTTTTTGGTGTCAAAAAAATTGAACAAATGTTAAAATACTGGACAATTTTTTTTCTAAACTTCGTGATTTGTAGAGACATTTAAAACAATATGTATTTAAATTCCACGCCTTGTTTTTCATTGAAAATTAAAAATATTATTTTAAAAAATTAACGACTTCTTGGCCATTGAAAAATAATCTTTAAAAATCCACGCCTTGTAGGTGCTTTGAAAAAAGCCTTGTTAATCATTAAAAAACCTTCTTTGAAAAGTCCAGGATTTCTAGGTCTTTGGAAAACACATTATTTAAAAACTACAGAGTCTTGTAGAGGAGTTTGAAGAAATATTCCTTAAACAAGCCACATATTGTTGGTCCTCGAAAAAACATGTTTCTTAATGTTTGCCTAAATATTAAAATTGCAATCTGCTTAAAGATTTCCTTTTTTTGTTTAATCACAAGTTCATTTTCTTTTATAATAATTAATCCCCAAGGCTTCACACACACCGAACAGCTGTCATTAGCTTTGTGGAATATTAACTCGCCTAAAAGTATGCTTGGAACATCATTATTTTTTGTTTGGGGTTTAGGTTATCTTTTACTCCATTGGGAATTTATCTCATTTGGTAACATCACGTAACGTAATTGTTATAACATCAAGGACACACAGCCGAAATGTAGGCAATGATTTTCTTCTTGTTTACCTTCGTTCTGATTGCCGGTGTTTTGAGACAGGTGTTTCGGTTTTTTTTTTCACTTGAAATTTTTACTGAAGCTTGTTTGTCCCAAATCACATCTTGTTATGCGATTATCCTTGTACACAATTCTCAACATTCTCATCTCGTTTTTTTATTTTTGCTTACTAAACCTCTTTCCAAAGTATCGTGTTACAGTATTAGAATTTTTGTTTTAATCTTTGGCATATTTCGTACTTGTTGAAATTCCAATGTCCTTTTTTGTGTTTTTTGGCGGGAAGGAAGGGATCGTATGTTTGCTCTTAATTTCTTGTGGTTGTTTTGTAATCATTATAAAGGGTATGCGACAAGTTTTAAATATCCTTTGTTATCCCCTTTTTCCGCCTGCTAACCACACACATTTGCCATTGATACGTGCAAGTATTTATTGAATGGTTCATAGTGGCCTGAATTCCGTACCAGAATGATGGTCCTTGTTTTGACATACTCGTACACACACACTCATACACACATGATATCAGTAACATTATCCCTTTGGTTTTTATTACGTATGAACTGAAAACAGCAATTTCAAAAAAAAACAGAGACAAGCTTTTGTTGGTTCTCCACATAACCACTTGTATAGAGGAAGCTTAGAAGTGTCTTTAAAAATGGAGAGAGAAGAGGAGGAAAAGGACAATAATCGACAATGTCCTCAATTTTTTTGTTGGAGACCAACGTGCGTGCTGCAGAGGCAACAGTAAACTAAATATGCCACTTAAAAATAAGGATAATTTTTCCATCCAACAAGGCGTGGATTTTTTAAAGAATATTTTTTCAAAGGCCTCTACAAGGCGTGGATTTTTTAAAGAATAGTTCTTCAAAGGCCTTTACAAGGCGTGGATTTTTTAAAGAATATTTTTTCAAAGGCCTCTACAAGGCGTGGACTTTTTAAAGAATATTTTTTTAAAGGCCTCTACAAGGCGTGGACTTTTTAAAGAATATTTTTTCAAAGGCCTCTACAAGGCGTGGATTTTTTAAATAATATTTCTTCAAAGGCCTCTACAAGTCGTGGACTTTTTAAAGAATATTTTTCAAAGGCCTTTACAAGGCGTGGATTTTTTAAAGAATATTTTTTCAATAGCCTTTACAAGGCGTGGCTTTTTTAAAGAATATTTTTTCAAAGGCCTTTACAAGGCGTGGATTTTTTAAAGAATATTTTTTCAAAGGCCTTTACAGGGCGTGGATTTATTAAAGAATATTTTTTCAAAGGCCTTTACAAGGCGTGGATTTATTAAAGAATATTTTTTCAAAGGCCTTTACAAGGCGTGGATTTATTAAAGAATATTTTTTCAAAGGCCTTTACAAGGCGTGGATTTATTAAAGAATATTTTTTCAAAGGCCTTTACAAGGCGTGGATTTATTAAAGAATATTTTTTCAAAGGCCTCTACAAGGCCATATTTAAGGAATATTTTTCAAAGGCCTCTACAAGGCCATATTTAAGGAATATTTTTCAAAGGCCTCTACAAGGCCATATTTAAGGAATATTTTTCAAAGGCCTCTACAAGGCCATATTTAAGGAATATTTTTCAAAGGCCTCTACAAGGCCATATTTAAGGAATATTTTTCAAAGGCCTCTACAAGGCCATATTTAAGGAATATTTTTCAAAGGCCTCTACAAGGCCATATTTAAGGAATATTTTTCAAAGGCCTCTACAAGGCCATATTTAAGGAATATTTTTCAAAGGCCTAAACAAGGCATGGATTTTTTTAAGAATATTTTTTTCAAAGGTCTCTACAAGGCGTGGATTTTTTAAGGAATATTTTTCAAAGGCCTAAACAAGGCATGGATTTTTTTAAGAATATTTTGTTCAAAGGCCTAAACAAGGCATGGATTTTTTTAAGAATATGTTTTTCAAAGGTCTCAACAAGGCGTGGATTTTTTAAAGAATTTTTTTAAGGCCTCTACAAGTCATGGATTTTTAAAAAAATATTTTTTTAAAATCCTCTACAATTCTTTTCTTTTAAGATTTGTTCAGTTTCCTTTCACAACAAAAATAATTTAAATACGTTGGCTCCATCTTGGTTTAACCTTGACTAAAAGTTATAGCTCATAAAGTAACAAAAATTATTGCCTACATTTAGGCTGTACGTGTACATTGTCAATGTCCTTGATATTATACAACAACAAAACGTGCTGCTTACATTTAGGAGGGGAGTTCGAAGGAGATAAGATAAAATCTCTATAAGGAAAATAAAGAACAACGCATTACATATATTAACAAAAAAATTCAACATGACAAAGCATACTTTTAGGTAGTAAGAACATAAAGAACTTAATGACAGCTGAATGTATTTTGTTTTGGGTATTAATTATAAATCCGAGTGAAAATAAGATGGTGACAAGGTTTTCTTACATAATCAAATCCTTAGAAATTATGTGAAATGTTATGCAAATAAAAATTGGAAATGTTGTAGTTTTATTCTAAACATCCTCAAAGAAAGCTAACCTTAATGGATTGTTCATATTCAAGTCCATCTCGATGAAGTTTTTCTAATTTTAAGAATCTTAATATAGTACCCATGACATTCGGCAATCCTGCAAAATTAATACGGCTATGCAGGATAACTTTAAAATGTCAGCAATTTAAGTCGGAAAGGACCTTTCGGAGCCTTTCAATACCGAACAAGGATTCAGACAAGGAGACAGCTTATCGTGGGACTTTTTCAACATTATGCTGGAAAATACCATGCGAGATGCAAAGGGGAACGGAAATAACAACGCATGTTACTTGCCTACCTCGATGACATCGA
This sequence comes from Musca vetustissima, assembly GCF_032173495.1. NCBI lineage: Eukaryota > Metazoa > Arthropoda > Insecta > Diptera > Muscidae > Musca > Musca vetustissima. Next base: position 43,306 of record NW_026885713.1, on the reverse strand, counting down.
CATAATGGGTCGAACATTGTGAGCGGTAATAGCCATCACACTCTACAAGACGCTGATACCAGCCGTGCCGTGGTGTATGGATCAGAAGCATGTATACTTGCGCAAGCAGATGAAGCAACTTTAAGAGTGTTTTAGAGAAAAATTATCTGAAAGATCTATGGGCCGATCTGCGTCGACGGTGATTATCGCCGTCGAATGAACCATCTATTCTCGGACATTAACATAGTCAGACGTATCGACATGTGCGAATTTTGTGAGAATGGATGAGGATCCCCAGCTCAAATGGTATATAAAATCCAACGAGCCAACTCATGGTTCCGTAGAAGGGGAAGGCAACAGGAATTCGATGGAAAGATCAAGTGGAAGACAACATTTCGGAACATGGTCTTTCAAATTGGAAGAACTGCGCATAAAACAGACGCGTCTGGAAGTTCGGCTTATGAAACAAATATTTTGCCACAAGCCAGCTAAGTAAGGAAGTAAGTATAAGTTCACTGTCTCCCATATACCACCTACTTATCGTACGTTCCCTTATATATTACCTACATCTCTTCGATGTGGAAGTATGGAAGTTTAATTAGTACCTCCTCAAACACATATGTTTAGACTTTATCGATTGCATATATTCATGTTCATTTTATAAAATTTTTAACTTATGTTAAGGCTTGAGTTAATTTTTCCCCCGTATGCCACCTACGCTTTAATAATTTTAAAACCTACTCATATATTACCTACTTCACTTTCATTTGGAAATGTGTTGTTAAATTTATACCTTCTCGGGAAAAAATAATGTTAAACTATATTTCGAGGTTCATTCCGTTCAATGATTAGTAATTTTATTGTTATAGCTCACTTTCTCCCATATATTACCTACTTCTCGTTCACTTGGAAATTTGGATTTTAAATTTGTGCTTCTTCGAACAAATTAATGTCAGACTTTCGATAGTATATACTCTTCATCTTTATCGGCTGTAGCTCACTTTACCCCATATACAACCTACTTACGCAATAATGATATATAAATTACCCATATATCACCTACTTATCATACATTTGGAAGTGTGTAGTTTAATTTGTACCTTCTCGAACAAAAGAATCATAGACATCATCGAGGTTCATTACGTTAAGTTTATAGTCATTTTAAGATTTATTGATATAACACAATTTTTCCCATATATTACCTACTTCTCTTTTATTTGGAAATTTGTAATTGTTCGTGCTTTCGATGGTATATACTCATGTTAATTCCGTTCAATTTGTGATCATTTTTAGCTGTATTGACTGTAGTTCACTTTCTCCATGTACCATCTACCATCTAATTTGTTCTTTTCGAAAAAATATAATGGACTTTATGGAGGTTCAATCCATTCAATTATTAGTAATTAATTTGTACATTTTATGAAAATTTTCCTCATTTTCAGTTTTATTGCTTTAGCTCACTTTTCCCCATATACAACCTACTTTCCCTACACATGACCTAAAAGCTATCGGTATATTACATACCTTTGAGGAGTAACTACTTATAATGTGCTTACAATTTAGTAAATAGTAGACTTATTCACCCCATATACCACCTACTTCCCTTACAAAATAATAATTTAAAATATGTCCAAATTTTACCTACTTCTCTTATACTTGGAAATTTGAATTTGAAGGTTTAATAATTTTAAAATGCATTGTTATAGCCCGTGTCTCCCCAATATTACCTACTTCTCTTCCATTTTAGAAATTGTTACTTTTATTTTTATGGACCAATTAATTTTAAACTTTACCAATTCTACATCTTCAAGTTCATCCTGTTAAATTTCTACGCATTTTAACATTTATTGATTTTACAACCCTATCTCCCATATACCACCTACTTCTTCCTACAAATTAATAACTTCAAAAACTATTGCATACCTTTGGGGAGTAAAGTAAACTCATTACCGTTAGCTTACAATAAATAAATTTGTGTACTTTTCCTGCTGGAAAGTAAAACTTTTTAATCAAAACTACACTGTCGATTGTAACAGAGGGGCCAAATTCCATGGAGAATGTTGAAAATGTTTTTGTAGCAAATAACTATTTTATCGGTTAGATATTTTTATCTCATACTTTACCCCCAAAAGCAAAAACTTTTACTGTTTATCGCCGCCATTATCATCATGAACATGACACAAAACAAACAGAGTAAATGTTCCTTTTTTACATCAGCGAAAAAATATTTTGTTTTCCCGCATTCGCACAAAAAATAGACACAAAACTTTTCTTTTCACTTAAATCTACCTGGGTTTCGAAGAATTTAACAACAACAAGTTGGCGCCAAACAAAAGAGGTGCTAAACTTTCACGGAAAACAGTTCTTTGGAAGGGACGAGAAAATTATTAACTCCTTGGAGCCAGTGTAAAATACACCCAAAATGTTTGCTCCTAGTAAAGTAGATAAAGTTTGCTCTTTTTTTCTTCTCCGTGATAAGGAATTTACTCGTTATTTAGCTGGAAGCATAAAACAGAAATAAAGTTTGTTGTTTATTCCTGACACGCTCAATGCCATGGCATGAGCAATTTCAAGCGCTGTTTTTATGGTGGGTTTGCCTTACCGAAATTATCCTCCAGCCATGAAACATAAAAATTGAAGCTTCAATTTCTTGAGAAATATCTTAAGGTAAATTAGATAAACATTTGTTATTGTTGCTGCCGCTGCTGAATTTTCTGAGCTAATAAAATGCAAAAGTTTGCATTCATTTCCCACCTCATCCTCTTGCTTTATCCTGCCAATAAACATAATCAAAAAGTTTATATAACTTAAATGAGATGTGGAAATTTGTATGGTTGACGACAGAAAAGACAAGCAAACAAATCACCATAATTTATTATTAATGTAATAACAAATTGTGGAGAAGAAACTGCCTAAAAGTAGGCAATTATAAATTATAATAGGGATAATTTCTCTGTAGACTTTACATTGCGAGATATAGATGTCAGGTTCGTCAGGTCTCTTGACACAAGTCATTCGTCTCTTATCGCCATTATTTTTATTGCGTTTTCAAAGTACGATCTTCACGCGTTCAAACCAATTTTAACTTCGATTATTCCAACACAAAATATGGGTTTTGACCACTTCAACAGCATATACATAAATCGCTTTGGACGTTATTTAGAATAACAGGAAGCCGTTAGGTCTGAATTTAGAGTTAGTCAAGGAGAGTGCCTATAGATGTCGCCGAGATTAAAGAGAAGAAATTGAATGGTACCAGAAGCTTGCTGATCGGTTGAGCTAGACTCCAGTGATTCATACGTAGATTGAATTGGGGTAGAAGTCCAGCGTGGTACGTTGATATCCTCGAGATAAAGGCGATAAACATGCTCGAGGAGTCCATCATTAACTCTGGCATTCCTGCCTTTAATCAAAGAGTTTGTTTATAGATGTCGCCGCGACCCAAGCGGCGATGCTGGCTGATATTGTATTTTGCACCGTTGCGATGATTACCGGGTGTTACGAATGGGCGGTTGTCGGACACTTGCGTTCTTGTTGCAACATTCTCTACAGTACTGTCCTTTCTCGATTGAACTAGACTCCAGTGACCCATAAGTCAATCAGAGTATCTATAGATGTCGCCGCGATTCAAGATACAAAGCTGATTGATACTTATAGCTTGCAGCGTTGTGATGATTACAATGCCTGGAGAAGGATTGAGGGACATTGTTGCAACATTAGGTACAGTACTGACCTCTTTTTATTGAACTAGACCCCAGTGACCCATAAGATAAAGCTGATTGGTAAGGTTTCAGAGAGATATAGCTGAGAAGAATTTTTGGGGATATTATCACTGCTGCAACTGTATGGCCAAACTGCCCTGCAGAGGTGAAGGTAATTGCAAATGAGAGTGTTTATATTCGTCGTACAAGACCTGTCCAAGCCCCAAGACCCCTCTTGAAGGAGCAGAGGCCCAACGCCGGTAAAGCGTCTGAAAGCATCATGAAATCTGCGGCCGAAGGTATAACAGAAAAGCTGAGTTACCACCACATTTTATGAAGGATGATGTTACTGTTGATGTCACTTTCCGAAGCTCCTGGCTTAGATGACATCTAAATGGCAAACCTTAAGTAAATTGATTAACCGCCACCCTCCGTTCTAGTTTGAAACGTTGTATAAACAATTATATGTATGGACGCCGGTCATATATGGAATTAAAAAAAGAAGTCGCAGATCCGTTGAGTGGATCAGTTAGTTTCCCAGGTAGTGGTAAGTTTCTTGGCACTGCTGAACCCCTACCTTTATGAAATTCCACAATCACCGTACCGTATATGGATTGTAATGTATGCGAATTATGCCACAGCATCACCTTTCTTTGCGAAATGAAGCTCACGCTTTACACCAGGGTCTATTCCGACCACAAACTACCCCTTTCATGTTGTTTGCAACGTTCGGCTACACAAGCCACGCTACTTTTATACCTGGCTCGAAAAAGAACAGTTAAACAATTTTCCAAGCGTGTCGGCCATGTTTCGATATGTTATTTTCCACATGATCCTTACCATCGAATGCGTGGCCTTCCCCTTCTACGTGAACCATTAGTTGACTCGATGTTATATGCCTTTTCAGCTGGAGTATCTTTATCCATTCTCACAACATGACCTAGCCACCACTGTCGCTGCAGCTCGATATGTCTGACTATGTCGATATCCAAGAATAGGTAGTACAACTCATGGTTCATTTGGAGGCCATATTCACCGTCGAAGCAGATTTTCCCGTAGATCTTTCGTAGACTTTTTCTTTTTCTCTCAAACACCCCAAGAGCTGCCTCATATGCTTGCGCAAGTACCCATGCTTCTGATCCATACACCAGCACAGGTAGTATCAGATTCTTGTATAGTGTGAGTTTGGTCTGGCGAGAGGTGGCCTTGTTTCTGAATTGCTTACTCAGACCATAGTAGCATCTGGTGGCCAGCACTATCATTCCCGAATTTTAAAACTCATGTTATTAGTTTTATTTATTGCGGTATATAAAATCTTTGACTACCTCAAATCTGTAGTTTTCATGTTCCACAATTGGTCCGAGTCTACTGGACGTCTTGCGCGTTCATACCATCAGCTTTGTCTTCTCGCCATTTACTACCAGTACCACTGTGACAGACTCCTTCTGAATTCGTTCAACCCCTTTATATCGATGTCATCGGCGTAGGAGAGTAACATGTGCCGTTTGGTGTACAGAGTATCATTTCCGATCACCTTTGCATCTTGTAAGACCTTTTCCAGCAGGATGTTTAAAAGGTTACACGACACATTGTCACCTTGTCTGAATCCTCGCTCGGTATTAAAGGGCCAGTTGATGTTATCCTGTATATCCGTATTAATTTTGCAGGGCTGTCGAATGCATCTTCATAGTCGACGAATAGGAGGAATGTGTCGATGTGTTTTTCGTGGCTCTTTTTCTGGATTTGGCGCAGTGTAAAAATCTGGTCTATGTTGTATTTGCCAAGTCAAAAGTCGCATTGGTAAACCAATAACATCATTGCTTGCTTTTTTTATTCTCCGGCCGATTAATTGTTATTCAAAGCTCATCTTGGTAAGGTGGCATACAATCTATACCGCCATCTCTTATCTGGGTTATCTTCTTCACCACTGCTATATGATAACAGAAACTTTGAAAATGCTCCTTTCAGAAACTCAACACGCTATGTGCGCCTGTCACCAGGAAGACCTTGGGTTACTCACAAAGAAACCTTGCTGGCCTCTGTTACATATGCGCACTTGGTTGTGTGTGCAAATATAAGTGAAATAAGCGCAATTAACTGCGCTTAATTGCAATTTTATTGCTTTAGCTCATCTTCTCCCATATATTACCTACCATCCTAACACATCAATAACCTTAAAAAACTATTGCATACTTTAGGGAGTAAAGTAAACTCATGTTTGTTGTTTTTGGGTTTACATTTTTGCAACAATAAAAGTGCCGATGAACAAATTTTAGAAAATGAATACAAATTTTTGTAGAAACTTTTTTCAATATAGTAATTATATAGAATTTGTAGTGTTGTGTTCAACACTCATTCCGTCTATCTTCCTCCTCCATTCAAACCCCAAACCTCATTCTATTTTAAAATTAAAAAACACACTGTATGAATCGAAATAAATGTTGCCAGCCAGACATACCGACAGAGCAGTGTTTTTGATGTTTATAATCTCTTTATAATGAGACTTTAATTATTGTCAATGTATTACAAATTGACCGCAAAAAAATCCCCATTCCTCACGGCTCACTCACTCAAAAACAAAAGGCCACCACCAAAAAGAGTCTTCCTCCTCTACCGGACGTTTAAATGACGACCACTTTAAAGTGAATTGACCTAAAATAAAGTGTGGGACTTTCTGGGTCCACCATCAACCTTTTATTTTCAATAACTCCCTTTAGGCTTGCGAAATATGTACGTCTGTGTAAAAACAAATTTAATGTCAACCCTTTTCTAATAACAATATTAATACAACACCAAGAGCAATTTATTATTTTCAGGTACAAACTACTCAACTTCGTAGCCACCTCACCGCATATTTGTCCGAAATGGTTGATTACAATCAACGAATATGACATTTTAATTTGTTTTATTAAATCGACAGACAGGCGGACGTTGTGAAATTAATTTGCGGGTTAGAGTTCCAGTGGTCAAAGCGGAGAACCATTGAAAAATGACAATAGTTTTGAAATAATAGAACATTTCATCGTATGCATAATTAGTTGGAGAGACAGAACAGAGGGTCAATAGACGCTCCCGAACACAGGAAGGTTAGATGATCGGACCTCTGTCTCATTTAACAGCGAGATCATAAATTCAAATGGAAATATATAACAGAAAACAAGTTAAGACTCTCTCAAACGCAGGAATGATGATCGGACTTCTGTATCATATAAAAGCGCGGAGTTGACACATTCGCCAATTAAAGTAGCATTGGAAAGCGATAGGTTGTAGAATTGTGCCGCGCATAATTCTAATGGAATTTCAATAATGATGTTCGATGCAACTCAATGAACCAGCTTTCGTTAGCCACCATAATACTTATCGATGCCTGAAAATGGGCAGAATGATTCCGCAACTGAAGCCTGAGAAGCATACCATTTGATGCTCATAATTGGACAAAGCCGTTCGAGGTCCTCGAATGAACTAATACCAACCTGTTAACTGACGTCAGTCATACGTGGAATTCAGAAATATTAAGTCTAAGACCTATGAAATGAAGCAGAGAGTTTCAAAGTTTATGTGGTATTTCCGAAACTGTTTAACCTCAACTTTTGTGGTATTCCAATTTCACCTATTGCGTATATTACGAGATGATACAACTAGGACATGAGACAGAATAGTAAGGTTATCGCTTGACGGTAAACTGTTTAAGGAGGACATGGAATGAATCATTAACTATATGTGCGGACTCCAGTGAACGTGGAATTCAGAAACTGAAGGTGTTAGAACTAGTGTGCTAGAGAGAAACAGTCTCTTCGTCAAGTTGGGTGATATTACAGGAACTGTTTAACTTATACTGTGTATTCCACCCCTTGATTGTGCGCCAATGGTCAATAATTGATTATATATGAATACCTATCCCGTTGGATAGAGATAGGTAGAGCGATTTAAAAAAAATATCTCTATAATAAATCGCCATATTCATATTCATCATGCTCAATTACAATGTTATTGCTTTAGCTCATGTTCTCCCATATACTACCTACTTTCCTCATATATTAATAACGTAGAAACTATTGCATACCTTAGGGATTAGCAAACTTTAAACGCGTCGAAACAGCGTCTTACAACTGGCGGGCATGAATATATAACTATCGTATGAACTAGTATAAACCTAATCGATGAAGATCTTCCATATTTTTAAAATTAGTTTGTGGTCAAAAATAGGCGATTGTGCGTAGTCAATAAAGATCTTCACGATCTAGTGAGTGAGAGAGTTCCAAAGAGAGCATATCACATTGAAGGAGAAAGGCCGAGGAAAAAAGAGCCACCGATAATATTAGAATGTTGTAGCAACATTAATTTGTATAAAATTCGATTTGACCGCATGATTATTTAAATTCCCCGCCAAACCCAGCATCAGTATGGAATAAATCGGTACAGATTGCCTCCTCAGGACTACTATATATTTCTGGCTTAATGCGAATTTTTATAATCCAACTGGTTCAATTGTCCATTTCTACATTATTTTTTTTTCTTGATGTGCTAAAATAAAAAAGCCAAGTCAGCCGGATTATCTAGAAAATCCACGTTTTGATCGGTTAAGAAGACGTTGCTGTGAGACGTTAGAGTTGGAAAACTTCGTTCCTGAAGTGGTTCGCTCCACAAATGGAACTAGTTCCTTCATTGATTAATCGCAGTTAATTCGTTACATGAAAAACTGGGTAAAAGGAACTAAATTAATGATAGAACGGGACCTAGTACCGATAGTTCCTTTTATAGAATAGCTCATTTGAACTAGTTCGTTCCGAAACGATAAAACTATTATTTTAGGGTGGCTCCACGACATTCGTTTTTGCACAAACGTCGGTTGCCAGTAACGTCAGTGAATTCGATAATTAACGGTAAGAAATATATGAACGATTGCATAAAAAACAAGGTGATCGAGACCAAACGCGAAAGACTGAAGCAAAATAAACTAGATGAACGAAAGAATCGGACCAAGTGCCAGCAGTTCTTTTGGACTTTTTTTGTCTTTTTACAAAATAAAATATTTTTGGTCCGTCGACAGGTTGAGCTTTGTAAAGAAAATATGTTTTGGCTCTTAGAAAGGCGTAGATTAGTAAAAAAAATATTTTTGGGCACTTCGACAGGCGTAGATTTATAAAGAAAATATTTTCTAGTCTTGTGACAGGCGTAGATTTATAAATTAAATATTTTTTGGTCCTTCGACGGGCGTAGATTTATAAATTAAATATTTTTTGGTCCTTCGACGGGCGTAGATTTATAAATTAAATATTTTTTGGTCCTTCGATGGGCGTAGATTTATAAATTAAATATTTTTTGGTCCTTCGACGGTCGAAGATTTATAAATTAAATATTTTTTGGTCCTTCGACGGGCGTAGATTTATAAATTAAATATTTTTTCATCCTTCGACTGGCGTAGATTTATAAATTAAATATTTTTTGGTCCTTCGACGGGCGTAGATTTATAAATTAAATATTTTTTGGTCCTTCGACGGGCGTAGATTTATAAATTAAATATTTTTTGGTCCTTCGACGGGCGTAGATTTATAAATTAAATATTTTTGGTCATTCGACGGTCGAAGATTTATAAATTAAATATTTTTTGGTCCTTCGACGGGCGTAGATTTATAAATTAAATATTTTTTGGTCCTTCGACGGGCGTAGATTTATAAATTAAATATTTTTTGGTCCTTCGATGACAGGCGTAGATTTATAAAGAAAAATTTTTTTGGCCCTTCGATGACAGGCGTAGATTTATAAAGAAAAATTTTTTTGGCCCATCGATGACAGGCGTAGATTTATAAAGAAAAATTTTTTTGGCCCTTCGATGACAGGCGTAGATTTATAAAGAAATTTTTTTTTGGTCCTTCGATGACAGATTAACTAAAAGAACATAAAATTGATAAAATTTTTTATAAATATTACCGGTAATTAGCTTTGATTTACGTAACACCACAGGCAATCATATATACTCCAGACAATGATGAGACCATCCACCATATCAATTGTCAATTGTTTTCCCCCAACTACCACCTCGCTTACATCACACCAACAATTATTTTCCTGTAGTCTTGTGTGAATGTCGATAGTAATAATAAATTTTAATTGTGGCAATTTACCATAATTAAATGTAGACTTAGTAGAGTAGCGTACAACTGCAGAAAAATCTCTACGATGAGATTTTTCAAATCACTTTATTTTTACTGTCATATAAAATATGTATATCTTGAAAAAGTGTGTGTGTCTGGCTGTTTATCCATATAGCCATTCATCTTCTTGTCTAGTCGAAAGAAGGGAAATTTATGTTTTTAAGACCAATAATCTTTTAGTGGAAATTATGTAATTTATTTAATTGCCATTTGTCTTATTGTTGATCAACCGAACGGCCGGTCGGCCGACCTTTCTTCTTCAATGCCACAACCATATGGCTTCTTTCCCTCACCATAGATGCAAAAGATTCCAATATTCGATTAAAAGATGTTGAAAATAAAAGTTAAACTCCTTTTCGGTTATGGTAAGTAAAGGCATTATTTGCATATCCAGCCAGGATAGGTATCGGAAAGAAGAAGAGAGAGTAGAGTATGCACTGCTGCAGGCGATAAAATATTTGAATTTAATAGGATTTGTGTGTGTATGTAAATATTTTCGTAGATAGCTTTTAATATTTGAAATAATTATAGGCTTATGCAAATGAGTTCCGAAATGCAGAGATAAAATATTTATAATAGTGTACATAATTTGTTCGATGATAATAATATTGGAAATAATTGAGAAGATGCAGAAGAAGAATATTAATGGAAATTAAGGAACACACAATTAATAGGAAGGCATAAGGCAGGAAAAAGGAGAATAACATTCAAATGAATAATATGGGTACAGGCGTAGATCTATAACTAAAAAATATTGTTTGGTCTTCGGCAGATGTCGATTTTAAAATGAAAAAGTTTCTGGTCCTTCGACAGACGTAGGTTTATAAATAAAATATATGCTGGTCCTTCGACAGGCGTAGATTTATAGAGAACAAATTTTTTGGTCCTTCGACAGGCGTAGATTTATAAAGAATATATTTTTTGGTCCTTCGACAGGCGTAGATTTAAAAAGAACATATTTTTGGTCCTTCGACAGGCGTAGATTTAAAAAGAACATATTTTTGGTCCTTCGACAGGCGTAGATTTAAAAAAATATTTATTGGTCCTTCGACATACGTAGATTTATAAAGAATATATTTTTTGGTCCTTCGACAGGCGTAGATTTAAAAAGAATATATTTTTTGGTCCTTCGACAGGCGTAGATTTAAAAAAATATTTATTGGTCCTTCGACAGGCGTAGGTTTAAAAATAAAATATTATTTGGGCCATCGACAGGCGTAGATTTATAAAGAACATATTTTTTGACCTCCGACAGGCGTAGATTTATAAATAAAATATTTTTTGGTCTTTCGACAGGCGTAAATTTATAAAAAAAAATATGTTTTGTTCCCACGATAGGCGTAGATTTATAAAGAACATATTTTTTGGTCCTTCGACAGGCGTAGATTTATAAATAAAATATTTTTGGTCCTTCGACAGGCGTAGATTTCTCAATAAAATATTTTTTGATCCTTCGACAGGCGTAGATTTATAAATAAAATATTTTTTGGTCCTTCGACAGGCGTAGATTTCTCAATAAAATATTTTTTGATCCTTCGACAGGCGTAGATTTATAAATAAAATATTTTTTGGTCCTTCGACAGGCGTAGATTTATAAATGAAATATTTTTTGGTCCTTAGACAGGCGTAGATTTATAAATAAAATAATGTTTGGTCCTTAGAGAGGCGTAGATTTATAAATAAAATAATGTTTGGTCCTTAGACAGGCGTAGATTTATAAATAAAATAATGTTTGGTCCTTAGACAGGTGTAGATTTATAAATAAAATAATGTTTGTTCCTTCGACAGGCGTAGATTTATAACGAACATATTTTTTGGTCCTTCGACAGGCGTAGATTTATAAAGAACATATTTTTTGGTCCTTCGATAGGCGTATGTTTATAAAGAACATATTTTTTGGTCCTTCGATAGGCGTATGTTTATAAAGAACATATTTTTTGGTCCTTCGATAGGCGTATGTTTATAAAGAACATATTTTTTGGTCCTTCGACAGGCGTAGAGTTATACAAAAATATTTGTTAGTCCTTCGGCATGCGTTAATTTATAAAGGAAATTATTTTTTGGTCCTTCGAGAGGCGTAGATTTATAAATAAAATATTGTTGGTCCTTCGACAGGCGTAGGTTTATAAAGAACATATTTTTGGTCCTTCGACAGGCGTAGATTTATAAAGAACATATTTTTTAGTCCTTCGACAGGCGTAGATTTATAAATAACATATTTGTTGGTCCTTCGACAGGCGTATATTTATAAAGAACATATTTTTTGGTCCTTCGACAGGCGTAGATTTAAAAAAACATATTTTTTGGTCCTTCGACAGCCGTAGATTTATAAAGAACATATTTTTTGGTCCTTCGATAGGCGAAGATTTATAAAGAACATATTTTTTGGTCCTTCGACAGCCGTAGATTTATAAAGAACATATTTGTTGGTCCTTCGACAGCCGTAGATTTATAAATAACATATTTTTGGTCTTTCGACAGGCGTAGATTTATAAAGAACATATTTGTTGGTCCTTCGACAGCCGTAGATTTATAAATAACATATTTTTGGTCTTTCGACAGGCGTAGATTTATAAAGAACATATTTTTTGGCCCTTCGACAGGCGTAGTTGTATAAAGAACATTTGTTTGGTCCTTCGACAGGCGTAGCTTTATACATTTTGAATCTATTGATTGAAGTAGATTTTGTATTAAAATATATTTTTTTAGTCCTTCGCCAAACGTGGATTTTTTAAACTCCTTCGGAAGGCCTGCATTTTTAGGTAAAATATTTGTTGGCCCTTTGCTAAATATCTGAATCACCTCATTTTAATTGTTCTTAAAATAACATATCTTATCGCACAGTCAGACAATATTTACCGCATATCCTCAGGCTTTTATTCCTGTCAATATTTCCTGCATACTTTTAGGCTTTATTATGTCTCTTCTTGTTAAATTGTGCATTTCTTTGGTGGAATTATCTTTATTTATATATCGCTTGTCCGCATCCATATCACAGATTGTATTGTCAATAGCATTCACTTATATTTTATACATGACCTTACTTTCTCTCGCTTTCTCTCTGTCTCACCCGCTTAATTTGGCACTTGACCTCACTCCAAACCTTTGTGACTTTGTCTTTGCATATTTGTCTACTTAAAAACCTCCTGTTCCGGTCTCTGTTTGTAATTAACATTTTTATGTTATGGAGTTGTGAACTTCACCAAATCCCCCAAACTCCAAGTGAATATCTCATAATGGTGTTTTTAACATCTGATAACAACAACAGCAACGACACTCACAAAACAAAGACAAGGACTTATTATATCACCACCGGTACCACCATTATTGTGACAACGACAGACATTCAAAATGTTGAAGAGATTCTCCACCTTGGGTTCCCTTTACCTCTCTCCATGAAAGACAAATGAATTCAGCAGTAAAATTTCAAGTATAGGCCTAGTGGTATTCGTAAGGACGTGTGTGTGGAAGAATTTCGTAGCTTAACCCCCAGTATTTTTATTTTATTTCGCAATTATCCTTCTTTGTTTGTATTTCTCGTAGCCCTTTAAAAAAGCGGTGAATATCTGCATGTGACGATATGTCGTTCTTTTTCCCATTGGAGATTTTTTTGTGTATTCCACTTGACGATTAAACGACATAATTGACTGCATGGCCTTAAGTATATAACAGACTGAGAACATCATGAGGTTATTATCTGATGTTGAACACCCTGAACAGACCAAACGGAAAACCGCAAACTTTTGTCCTCTTTATTTGACTTTTTTATTTAATTTTTTTGTTTTTGGCTGAATAACAACAACAATACAATATGTCACCCATCAAATCTACAGCTATATAATTTATAGAGGAGAGGCTGGAGAGTAAGGACCACAAAAATATGTTACTTATAAATCTATGCCTGTCGAAGGACCAAAAAATACGTTACTTATAAAACTATGCCTGTCGAAGGACCAAAAAATACCTTTTTTATAAATCTATGCCTGTCAAAGGACCAAAAAATATGACATTTTTAAATCTACGCCTCTCGAAGGACCAAAAAAGTTTTATTTATAAATCCACGCCTGTCGAAGGAGCAAAACATTTTATTTATAAATCCACGCCTGTCGAATGACCAAAAAATATGTTATTTATATATCTACGCCTGTCGAAGGACCAAAAAATATGTTATTTATAAATCCACGCTTGGCGAAGGACCAAAAATATTTTCTTTATAAATCTACGCCTGTCGAAGGACTAAAAAATATTTTATTTATAAATCTACGCCTGTCGAAGGACCAAAAAATATGTTATTTATAAAAAATATTTTATTTATAAATCTACGCCTGTCGAAGGACCAAAAAATATGTTATTTATAAATCTATGCCTGTCGAAGGACTAAAAAATATGTTATTTATAAATCCACGCCTCTCGAAGGACCAAAAAAGTTTTATTTATAAATCCACGCCTGTCGAAGGACCAAAAAATTTTATTTATTAATCCACGCCTGTCGAATGACCAAAAAATATGTTATTTATATATCTACGCCTGTCGAAGGACCAAAAAATATGTTATTTATAAATCCACGCTTGGCGAAGGACCAAAAATATTTTCTTTATAAATCTACGCCTGTCGAAGGACTAAAAAATATGTTCTTTTTAAATCTACGCCTGTCGAAGGACCAAAAAATATGTTATTTATAAAAAATATTTTATTTATAAATCTACGCCTGTCGAAGGACCAAAAAATATGTTATTTATAAAAAATATTTTATTTATAAATCTACGCCTGTCGAAGGACCAAAAAATATGTTATTTATAAAAAATATTTTATTTATAAATCTACGCCTGTCGAAGGACTAAAAAATATGTTATTTATAAATCTATGCCTGTCGAAGGACTAAAAAATATGTTATTTATAAATCTACGCTTGGCGAAGGACCAAAAATATTTTCTTTATAAATCTACGCCTGTCGAAGGACCAAAAAATATGTTATTTATAAAAAATATTTTATTTATACGCCTGTCGAAGGACCAAAAAATATGTTATTTATAAAAAATATTTTATTTATAAATCTACGCCTGTCGAAGGACCAAAAAATATGTTATTTATAAAAAATATTTTATTTATAAATCTACGCCTGTCGAAGGACCAAAAAATATGTTATTTATAAAAAATATTTTATTTATAAATCTACGCCTGTCGAAGGACCAAAAAATATGTTATTTATAAATCTACGCCTGCCGAAGGACCAAAAAATATGTTATTTATAAATCTATGCCTGTCGAAGGACTAAAAAATATGTTATTTATAAATCCACGCCTCTCGAAGGACCAAAAAAGTTTTATTTATAAATCCACGCCTGTCGAAGGACCAAAAAATTTTATTTATAAATCCACGCCTGTCGAATGACCACAAAATATGTTATTTATATATCTACGCCTGTCGAAGGACCAAAAAATATGTTATTTATAAATCCACGCTTGGCGAAGGACCAAAAATATTTTCTTTATAAATCTACGCCTGTCGAAGGACTAAAAAATATGTTCTTTTTAAATCTACGCCTGTCGAAGGACCAAAAAATATGTTATTTATAAAAAATATTTTATTTATAAATCTACGCCTGTCGAAGGACCAAAAAATATGTTATTTATAAAAAATATTTTATTTATAAATCTACGCCTGTCGAAGGACTAAAAAATATGTTATTTATAAATCTATGCCTGTCGAAGGACTAAAAAATATGTTATTTATAAATCTACGCCTGTCGAAGGACCAAAAAAATTTTATTTATAAATCTACGCCTGTCGAAGGACCAAAAAAAATGTTATTTATAAATCTACGCCTGTCGAAGGACCAAAAAATATGTTATTTATAAATCTACGCCTGTCGAAGGACCAAAAAAAATGTTATTTATAAATCTACGCCTGTCGAAGGGCCAAAAAATATGTTATTTATAAATCTACGCCTGTCGAAGGACCAAAAATATGTTATTTATAAATCTACGCCTGTCGAAGGACCAAAAAAATATGTTATTTATAAATCTACGCCTGTCGAAGGACCAACAAATTTGTTATTTATAAATCTACGGCTGTCGAAGGACCAAAAATATGTTATTTATAAATCTACGCCTGTCGAAGGACCAAAAATATTTTCTTTATGAATCTACGCCTGTCGAAGGACCAACAAATATGTTCATTATAAATCTACGCCTGTCGAAGGACCAAAAAATATTTTATTTATAAATCTACGCCTGTCGAAGGACCAAAAAATTTGTTATTTATAAATCTACGGCTGTCGAAGGACCAAAAAATATATTATTTATAAAACTACGCCTGTCGAAGGACCAAAAAATATGTTATTTATAAATCTACGCCTGTCGAAGGACCAAAAAATATGTTGTTTATAAATCTACGCCTGGCGAAGGACCAAAAAATATACTGTTATTTATCTCCTGAATTTAAACTACACTCCTTTGGTTTATTATACACACCATCTAAATCATAGGTATCAACTTTCACCGAAAACACTTGTTTAGAGTAATTGCCTCAACAAGTTTACCACCACAACTCTTCAGTGTAAAGAGGAAAAAGTTTAAATATATTTTTAATTAATTTCCAAAACACATTTTAGTACATAAAAACTTCTTTCTTTACAATCAAAAGTTCCCACAACAGCAACGAACCATCAGCTGAAGAGAAAACATATAAATAAGAATAATTCCTTACACAACAGCCTAACAATATGCAATGTTTTATTGTTTAGCAGCACATATGTTCCTTACAAGAAATCTCCGAGAAGTAGGCACCACACACACGGTTGTAAACAATGGAATAACGGCTGTCAAGTATTGAAGTGAATTTGAATTGTAAACGCGTGAAAAAGGAAGTGTTGGGAAGTGGTTTGTGAACAACATATTGTTCTCAAGGAATAATAAATTGTTCAACAACATCAACTTTCTTTTGCACAGAAATAAAATATAAAAATAGGGTGAATGATTTACCCATTACGCTTGTTATAAGGGAGGCAACATATGAAGGTATTTTGCATATGAATATGTGGTTCTCCACACAATCATGAATAATGAAGAAATTTATAAGGCGAGAGAGCGAAAAACGCGAGTGCCTGAATGTATGCTATAGAAATTGAAAAGAATAAGCACCTAATGGTATGCAATGCCAACAAAATGGAAACGTCTATGTTTTTTATTTGCTTAGCAATAAATTATAAATAAATAATGTTGCCACTAGGGCACCGAAAGAGTTAACATGTGAAGGCATTTTATTCGTAATGCCTTTAGCCTTCAACTTAACATGATTTTGCTCCTTAACATATGCTACGAAGTCATGTCCTCCTTAACCATTCGCAAGGTGTTGGCATTTTGATTAGTAAGCGACACGCGATTTGAATAAGAATAATTTATGGCAATGCTAACATTAATTGAAAATGAATAATATATTTAAGGAGAGAAAAATGGGAATAGCTTAGATTTATTAAACAATATTTTTCAAGGGCCAACTGAGGCGTGGATTTATTAAACAATATTTTTCAAGGGCCAACTGAGGCGTGGATTTATTAAACAATATTTTTCAAGGGCCAACTGAGGCGTGGATTTATTAAACAATATTTTTTCAAGGGCCAACTGAGGCGTGGATTTATTAAACAATATTTTTCAAGGGCCAACTGAGGCGTGGATTTATTAAACAATATTTTTCAAGGGCCAACTGAGGCGTGGATTTATTAAACAATATTTTTCAAGGGCCAACTGAGGCGTGGATTTATTAAAGAATATTTTTCAAGGGCCAACTGAGGCGTGGATTTATTAAAGAATATTTTTCAAGGGCCAACTGAGGCGTGGATTTATTAAAGAATATTTTTCAAGGGCCAACTGAGGCGTGGATTTATTAAAGAATATTTTTCAAGGGCCAACTGAGGCGTGGATTTATTAAAGAATATTTTTCAAGGGCCAACTGAGGCGTGGATTTATTAAAGAATATTTTTCAAGGGCCAACTGAGGCGTGGATTTATTAAAGAATATTTTTCAAGGGCCAACTGAGGCGTGGATTTATTAAAGAATATTTTTCAAGGGCCAACTGAGGCGTGGATTTATTAAAGAATATTTTTCAAGGGCCAACTGAGGCGTGGATTTATTAAAGAATATTTTTCAAGGGCCAACTGAGGCGTGGATTTATTAAAGAATATTTTTCAAGGGCCAACTGAGGCGTGGATTTATTAAAGAATATTTTTCAAGGGCCAACTGAGGCGTGGATTTATTAAAGAATATTTTTCAAGGCCAACTGAGGCGTGGATTTATTAAAGAATATTTTTCAAGGGCCAACTGAGGCGTGGATTTATTAAAGAATATTTTTCAAGGGCCAACTGAGGCGTGGATTTATTAAAGAATATTTTTCAAGGGCCAACTGAGAGTTCCGCTGCCACAACATCGGTGACAACATGATGCAACAAACTTTGGGAGCAAGGTATGGGATTGAATATAAAATTTAAATGGAACTCTATTCTTTGTGAAAGGGATAACTGCAGAAAACAGCCACAATATTTGAACAACTAAATAGCTAGGCAATGCTAAATGTTATGAAAATCAAACAGATAAGCACGAAGTTTTCATACATTCTGGAAGGTATGGTAATTATTGGAAAAACAAAAAAAAATATTTTATATACATATCTACGCCAACGAAGGACCAAAAAAATATTCTTTAAGAAATCCACGTCTAGCGAAGGACCAACAAATATTTTATTTTAAAATCGTTGCATACTTTAAGGCATTAAAACTTAAATAGACTATATTTTCACAGGTCATTTAAAATTTACAGCATACTATGGGGAGACTTAATTCTATGACTAAAACAGTTTGTATACTTTAAGGCTTTGCAAAGAAAAGCATTGCTTTTATTTTAACTTCCTTCAGAGGAGCTTAGATGAAGAAAATTCTTCAACATTTCAATTTACTGGAAAAACAAACAACATGAAGAACTTTCATAGTACACCCTTTTAAGAAACAGTATAATAAAAATATACAAACTTTAAGAAAGTGTAACAACAAATCACTGTAGGTGTAGTAGTAAAGGCATACGAAGTCCTTCGCCAGGACCAAAAAATATTCTTTAAGAAATCCACGCCTGGCGAAGGACCAAAAAATTATTCTTTAAGAAATCCACGCTGGCGAAGGACCAAAACATATTCTTTAAGAAATCCACGCTTGGCGAAGGACCAAAAAAATATTCTATAATAAATCCACGCCAGGCGAAGGACCAAAAAATATTCTTTAATATATCCAGGCCATTCGAAGGACCAAAAAAATATTCTTTAAGAAATCCACGCCTGGTGAAGGACCAAAAAAATATTCTTTAAGAAATCCAGGCCATTCGAAGGACCAAAAAAATATTCTTTAAGAAATCCAGGCCATTCGAAGGACCAAAAAAATATTCTTTAAGAAATCCACGCCTGGTGAAGGACCAAAAAAATATTCTTTAAGAAATCCACGCCTGGTGAAGGACCAAAAAAATATTCTTTAAGAAATCCACGCCTGGCGAAGGACCAAAAAATATTCTTTAAGAAATCCACGCCTGGCGAAGGACCAACCAAATATTCTTTAAGAAATCCACGCCTGGCGAAGGACCAAAAAATATTCTTTAAGATATCCACGCCTGGCGAAGGACCAACCAAATATTCTTTAAGAAATCCAGGCCTGGCGAAGGACCAAAAAAATATTCTTTAAGAAATCCACGCCTGGCGAAGGACCAAAAAAACATTCTTTAAGAAATCCACGCCTGGCGAAGGACCAAAAAAATATTCTTTATGAAATCCACGCCTGGCGAAGGACCAAAAAAATATTCGTTAAGAAATCCACGCCTGGCGAAGGACCAAAAAATATTCTTTAAGAAATCCACGCCTGGCGAAGGACCAAAAAAATATTCTTTAAGAAATCCACGTCTAGCGAAGGACCAACAAATATTTTATTTTAAAATCGTTGCATACTTTAAGGCATTAAAACTTAAATAGATTATATTTTCACAGGTCATTTAAAATTTACAGCATACTATGGGGAGACTTAATTCTATGACTAAAACAGTTTGTATACTTTAAGGCTTTGCAAAGAAAAACATTGCTTTTATTTTATCGTTCTTCAGAGGAGCTTAGATGAAGAAAATTCTTCAACATTTCAATTTACTGGAAAAACAAACAACATGAAGAACTTACATAGTACACCCTTTTAAGAAACAATATAATAAAAATATACAAACTTTAAGAAAGTGTAACAACAAATCACTGTAGGTGTAGTAGTAAAGGCATACGAAGTATGGCAAAGGCTACTTCAATAAACATAAACAAAGAAATTACAAAAAAAGAAGAAAACCAGCCTAAAGACTTAGAAAAGACCAACTGTTGCCCAGCACTGTTGGTACGAGTAGTACTACTAGGCCACCACAAAAGTATGCAAAGTAGAGTAGAGTTATAAAAACAAAACAAAAGAATAAGATGTATATCCTAAGGCGGAACATTAAAAGCCGGACGATTTAAAGAATGTTTATGGACTTCTAAGTGAAGAGGATGTTGTGTATAAGAAAAGAAAAAAAAATATAACAAAAATTATGGATCCCTTGAAAGGTCCTTCGATAGACCTAGATATCTAAAAACAATATAGTTTGGTCCTTCGAGATTTATAAATAAAATAATTTTTGGTCCTTCCACAGACGTAAATTTTTAAATAAGATATTTTTGGTCCTTCGACAGGCGTGGATTTTTAAATAAAATAGATTTATAAATAAAATATTTATTCGTCCTTCACGAGGAGTATATTTATAAATTAAATATCTAATGGTCCTTCGATGGGCGTAGAATGTTAAGAAATAGTTTTTGGTCCTTCGAGTAGCATAAATGTTTAAATAAAGCACTTTTTGGTCCTTCAGGAAGCGTAGATTTTTAAATTAAATATTTTTTGGTCCTTCGAGAGGCGAAGATTTTTAAATTACATATATTTTGGTCCTTCGACATATGTTTTGGTCCTTCGACAGGCGTAGATTTATAAATAAAATATTTTTTGCTCTTCAAGAGGCGTAGATTCTTGAAAAAATTGTTGGTCCTTCAAAAGGTGTTGAAATTTAAATTTCTGGTGCATCGACGGACGATGCTGTTGATCATCAATTAAATGAAACTCGGACGATACGGGGTTGTTGGCAGACTTTATTATTTATACACAACATTTATTAACACTTGAAACACTAGCGGACTTTATAGACTGGGCGACGTTACTTTATAAACTGGCAATGATATCTACGTTACAACTCATTATATACATTCTGATTACTTACTCTAGAATCTTCTAACTCTAGATTATTCTCAACGACTACTTTCTAGTTTATTCTTTAATTCAGGTAACCATACGCATATCGTGATTTATCAATGTAGGGTTCTCTAATTAAAATATATATGTTGCCACATATGCGATCAATCACAATATTCAACAAAAGGCGTAGATTTCAAAAAAAATATTTTTTTTGGTCCTTCGACAACCGTAGATTTTTAAATATTTCTTGGTCCTTTGAGAGGCCTAGATTTTTAAATAAAATATTATTTGGTCCTTCGACAGGCGTAGATTTATAAATAAAATATTTGTTGGTCCTTCGACAGGCGCAGATTTATAAATAAAATATTTTTTGGTCCTTCGAGATGCGTAGATTTTTAAATTAAGTATTTGTTGGTCCTTCGAGAGGCGTAGATTTAAAAAAAATATTATTTGGTCCTTCGATGTGTCAAGATTTGTAATTGTTCACATTTTTGTACTTAAATATACCTTCCTCTATTTAATTTTGGCCTTACTTGTATGAGATAAGCAGGAAGGTGCTGTTGGGAATTCAAAGCTCATAAAATAGTCCCTCTAACAGGACACCATTACAAATTTGTGTAAAATAATTTCACAGAAAAAAACAGGCGGTAACATATCCAGCAGGTTAGGTCTATTTGAGTTTACACGTTTGTATGCAAAAATATGAGAGTTCCATACAGTATGAGTAATGGTATGTATGTGGTCAAATGGTGGTCATACACAAAATATTAAACAAAAATAACTCGGAAAAGGATTCTCTATAGAAATAATGTAATTTGTTCCCTCGAGGATATGACAGGACGGATGGATGGGTAGATATGTAGGACTAAATGTGCAGAGCTATATTTTCCACTGTAATGGTTTTAGACAATTGATATTTATTGAAACGTAACGAGTTGTACCCCCCAACCGCCTGACATCTCGATCTCTAACTGTATGAGTTGTTGGCCACAGGAGGACAGGTAGGAGAGTGAGTTTAATGGAGATTGCAATTTTCAAAATGAATTTGTTGTGCCTGGTTTCCATGTTTTCACCAGACATGTTGTCTGATTTTGCTGTTACTCAGCGCGACCATGAATCCCGACGAAAATGTATGTTTTTTCCATATAATGACAATTAAATTAATGAATTGTTGGGATTTGTTGTTTGCGGTGTTGTTGTGTCATTTGAAATTATGTTCAAACCATAGTAACAACAAACAACATGACAATTTATTATGTCAATAAAATTTAACAAAATTTTCAAAATATTTAGATAAACTTACACAGGCAATATTTTAAATTAAAGGGAGGAGGTCATATATAGTTACCTGAAAAGAGAAGAGGGTTAAAGAAAAAATTAATAACATTGTTTTTAAGGCAGGAAATTTAAAATAAAATATTCTTTGGAATTCTAATAGGCTTAGATTTTTAAATAAAATGTTTATGGTCCTTCGTCGGGAGTCGATGTATTAAACAATATTTTTTTGGTCCTTCACTAGACGCAAGTCGTATATTAATTAAAGAACAGTCTTTTGTTCTTGGCCTGGCGTGGATTTAGAATATTTTTTTGGTCCTTCGAAGTGGGTAGATTTATAAAAAAATAGTTTTTGGTCCTTCGCTAGGCGTTTGCTGATCATTCGCTAGTCGTAAATTTATTAGAAAATATTTTGTTGGTCCTTCGAAGGGTGTGGATATCTAAATAAAGTATTTTTTGTCATTCGACTGCATATATTGAAATAAAAATATGTTTGGTCCTTCGCCAGGAGTGGGATTTATTAAAGAATATTTTTTGTCCTTTGCTAGGCATAAATTTATTTATAAATTCGTGAAACAATATTTTGTTGGTCCTTTGAAGGCTGTATATATTAAAATAAAGTATTTTTTGTCCTTCGATAACCGCAGCTATTGAAATAAAAATATTTTTTGTCCTTCGAAGGATTTATTAAAAAAATATGTTTTGGTCCTTCGCTAGTACTAGATTTATTACATAAAATATTTTTTTAAATATTTTAGGCGTGGATGTATAAGAAATATTTTTTGGTCCTTCGACTGGAATTGATTTATTAAAGAATATTTTTTGGTTCTCCGACTGTCCTTGATTTATTGAAGAATATTTTATTTGGTCCTTCGACTAGCCTGAATTTGTAAAATAATATTTGTTGGTCCTTCGACTGGCCTTGATTTATTGAAGAATATTTTTTGGTCCTTCGACTAGCCTCGATTCATAAAATAGTATTTTTTGATCCTTCGACTGACCTAGATGTTTAAAAGAATACTTTTTTGGTCCTTCGACTGTCCTAGATTTATAAGGAAAATATTTTTCGTCCTTCGACTGGCGTGGATTTATAAAATAAAATATTTTTTGGTCCTTCGCGTAAATTTATAAAATAAAATATTTTTTGGCCCTTCGCGTGGATTTATCAAAGAATATTTTTTGGTCCTTCGCGTGGATTTATTAAAGAATATTTTTTGGTCCTTGGCGTGGATTTATTAAAGAATGAAGCGGATCAACTCTGTTTTTATTCAAATATTATATGCTATAGTATAGACGCATACATTTTATTAATCATTTAAATGCAACTCTTATTTAAATATTTGAAATTAACGGTTAACTATGTAAATATTTTGTAAATAGTACTAAAAACTACATCTCAGAATCTACTACATTATTACACAACCAATACTAGACGAGGAACTTGCTTCTCATAAGTAGTACCTAAGCTCAATCATATTTCAATATAATCGCTCCACTCCGAGTTCTGGACTCCCCGACTCTAATTCGTTTAAGGGAACACTGCAGGCTTAAGATCATTACCCACGATTGCCCAAGTTGATGGACTAGATCATAAGCTGGAAGTAGTTCCTAAACAAGGAGTAAATCTTGTTGTTTCGAACTTCTTCAAGAATATTTTTTGGTCCTTCGCGTGGATTTATTAAAGAATATTTTTTTGTCCTTCGCCACGCGCACGACTGCCCTAGATTTATAAAAAATGTTTTTTGTCCTTCGACTGACCTAGTTTTATAAATAAAATATTTCTTGGTCCTTTGACTGGCTTAGATTTATAAATAAAATATTTTTGGTCCATCGCTAGGAGTACATTAATAGAAAAAATATTTTTTGGTACTTCAAGTTTGTTTGCTTCTTTAAGTTTTTAAAATTAAATATTTTTGGTCCTTCGACTAGCATAGGTTTACAAATAAAATATTTTTATTTCTAAATAAAATATTTTTTGGTCTTTCGATTGCCCTGGATTTAAAATATGTTTTGGTCCTTCGACTGGCCTAGATTTTCAAAGAAAATATTTTTGGTCCTTCGATTGGCATCTTGCGCCTAAAAGTATGCCCTAATTGCAATCATTTGTATTCTAATACCAATGTTTGGTTGATTAAAACTTTAGTAGTTTCTGTTTTTCTATCAGACCCGAACTAAATAGTGACTTCATCCACAACCGGCTAAACATTTATTACAGTTGTGCGAACAAGAAACTCATTTAGCAACTGGGGCATGTTGCAAGTACATACTTTATCCGCCACTATGCGTGTAGTAGTAGTAGACACCATGTGAATACAAATAAGTGATGTGTGCAGGAATAACTAGAAATTATTATTTTTCCAGCCAGCGAACCAGTAAACTAACCAAAAAACACGCACACAAACATCGTGTAAACTTTTCGAACAACAAAAACTGTATTTAAGCCTAAAAGTATGCTTTTAAGTACTTGCTACTCATGCACACGAAGCATGGCGGCGGAACGCATAATCACTTGTGTATATGTGCGGATAAATGCAGTTATCTGTATAAGCGGGAGGGAGGGAGGAAGGAGAGACATACAAGAAACCACAAAAATAACCCAAACCCATAGCATACTTCTCCTTGTCTGAGCCATGTATTCCTTTATGTGTGCGAAGCTGTCAGAGGAAACTTTTACCAAAAACATAGACGCCGTAGTGTTGAAACTTATCTAAAACCGCTAGTCATAATGTGGTAACATTTAATGACACTATTATCCAAAATAATCATGTTGAGGGTATATGATTTAAATAAACTTTAGGAATTTCTGCTCTTCTGAAATTTTTCCGAAGAGGATGGAAAAAGGGTTGCACATCTTCCTCCCAACAGAAATTTTTTCTTTTGGAAATCAACTCCAGACATTTGTTAAATTTTATAACATCGTTATTTGCCTCTGCTTAAATTTTTAATGTCATGGTATGCCGCACCATGGGTAAACAACAACAAACAAACAAAAAATATGTAATGTCATCGGTAGATGGCAGTTTAATGGCACCCCTTGAAGTTATGCAACATATTTTGGTGTGTGTGTGTGTAAAGTGGTTTCGAAATGCCAGTAGGATTTTCTCTGATAATCACAAAATCCGTTTATGTTTTTACCGTGCACAGACAATTCAATATGCATCGAATGGTTGACTGTTGCAGTAGCAAAAATTTAATTTTTTTCTGAATGCTGATTGTATTGCATATTTACAGGGGCTTATAGAAAGTTTTTTTCTCTGTATAACTGCTACCCCGTAGGCTACTTTTCTTTTTTTTTGTAGTTAATTCCCAGCATGATTATGGTCATGTTACTGGGACTGTACATACAGGCTTTTGGGATAAATGCATAGCTCAGAGGCTGCAGGTAAAATGGTAGCATACTTCAAGGGGCATTAGTAATTTTATTTGTAAAAAATAATGATTTTTTTATATGAAAATATGGATATCTCTAATTGATTCGTAATAATTGTGCCTATCAAAGGCTCAACTTTAATAGATTTGCCATAAAACATTTGGTCCAGTTAATCCAATAAATATGTTGCAAATAAAATAATTCCAAAATGAATGCAGTTAATTGAAAAATAAAAGTTTGAAAAAGGGGCATACTTTTAGGGACATGGAGTGAACAGAAACTACATATAATAACAAACTCATATGATGACACATAGATGGCGCTAAATAAAATAAGTTATATAGCGAATTCAAAATCTTTTTGGACACTCGATTGGCGTAGATTTAAAAATAAACCATTATTTGGTCCTTCGACAGGCGTAGTTTTATAAATATACCATTATTTGGTCCTTCGACAGGCGTATATTTATAAATAACATATTTTTTGGTCCTTCGACAGGCGTAGATTTATAAAAAAATATTTTTTGGTCCTTCGAGAGGCGTAGATTTATAAATAAAATATTTTTTGGACCTTCGACAGGTGTAGATTTGTAAATAAATATTTTTTGGTCCTTCGACAGGCGCAAGTTTGTAAATAAAATATGTTATGGTCCTTCGACAGCCGTAGGTTTGTAAATAAAATAGTTTTTGGTCGTTCGACAGCCGTAGGTTTGTAAAGAAAATATTTTTTGGTCCTTCGACAGGCGTAGATTTGTAAATAAAATATTTTATGATCCTTCGACCAACCTAAATTTATAAATAAAATATTTCTTGGTCTTTCGACAGGCGTAGATTTGTAAATAAAATATTTTATGGTCCTTCGACTAGCTTAAATTTTAAATAAAATAATTTTTGGTCCTTCGACTAGCCTAAATTTATAAATAAAATAATTTTTGGTCCTTCGACAGGCGTAGATTTGTACATAAAATATTTTTTGGCCATTCGATAGACGTAGAAATATAAATACAATATTTTTTGGCCATTCGATAGACGTAGAATTATAAATCCAATATTTCTTGTCCCTTCGAGTGCCGTAGATTGATAAATAAAATATTTTTTGGTCCTTCGAGTGACGTAGATTGATACATAAAATATTTGTTTGTCCTTTGAGTGACGTAGACTGATAAATAAAATATTTTTTGGTCCTTAGAGTGGCGTAGATTTATAAATAAAATATTGTTTGGTCCTTCGAGTGACGTAAATTATTTTATATAATAAATTTTATGATGCAATTTTCTGTATCGCATATTATTATTTATTTTAAATTTATAAAAATAAAATATATTTATTTTTGCAACTCAGTGTCATGGTAAGCCCACGACAATCACAGGTGAGAGGTTATCAATTATTAGAACTAGTTTGAGGCGGAGTTGGTAGTATTTTTGTTAACAAGGGACACGCGTGCTGATATACCGCTAACAAAAAATCAACACGTGAAGGTACACATTAACTAATCGTGTGGCGGTGGGATTGTACCAGCATTGCTGTAATTGAAAACATTTTATTTTACTATTAAGTAATTATTGTTAAAAAAATTGTATAGAAAATTCTTATCTACCATCATTAGGTATGTGCGGAATTTATATTTTTAAAATATAGAAGCAATTATTTAATAATAGAATTATTACTTAATATTAAAAAATATATATTTATAGCCAAGTATTTGTTATTATTTTCCGAACCATATAATTTCGCCAAATCCGAAACAAACCTATTAATTTCTGTAAAAAAAAAACTCAAACCTAAACCAATGACTAACCGTGTGCGAAAATCACTCACTCCCCCTTCTAATTATTTCCCGTTTGCTAATTGTATGTAATTTCATCAGACACTTTCTAATTCGGAAATAATTAAAAAATACTCAAAATACAACGTAAAAATAACAACGACGACGAAAAAAATATTCCAGACAATTTTTTTGATTTTTGAGGTTAAAAGTTCAAAAATGGTTTGTTTTGCCCAAAATAAAAACTGTTTATGGCACCATCGGCAGTGGAATTCGCAAAATTATCAACACAAAACAAATATGCCCACTTTTCATTTCATTTCGAAAAAAAAAACTGTTTATATAATTTCTATTTGCTGATGTTGTTGTTATTGTTCACATTAATGCAAGTAATAGAATTGACCTTCCACTGATAACGTATGCCCGGCCGATCGGCCTAGGCAGACGCCACCACCAGCACTGCCACCCATACACAACTCAATGATTGCGGGCTAAAGATAGATGTAATGGATGGGAGAAAATAAAAGAACCAGAAATAAGAGAATACGCGGACTCTAACGAAGTGGAATTCCACTACAGGAGATCATATAGAAATCTTGAGAAAACATTCTTTAATAAATCCACGGCTAATAATAGGCCTTAAAATATGTTTTAATAAATCCACGCCTAATAATAGGCCTTAAAATATGTTTTAATAAATCCACGCCTAATAATACGCCTTAAAAATATGTTTTAATAAATCCACGCCTAATAATAGACCTTAAAAATAAGTTTTAATAAATCCACGCCTTGTGTTGGTCGCCAAAAATTGGTTTTAATAAATCCACGCCTTGTGTTGGTCCTCAAAAATATGTTTTAATAAATCCACGCCTTGTGTTGGTCCTCAAAAATATGTTTTAATAAATCCACGCCTAATAATAGACCTTAAAAATATGTTTTAATAAATCCACGTCTGGTATGGAGCCCTAAAAATGTGTTTAAATAAATCCACGTCTGGTATGGAGCCCTAAAAATATGTTTTAATAAATCCACGTCTAAAAATAAATCTTAAAAATTAGAAATATTTTTCTAGAGACCTATAGGAAGGCGTGGATTTTTTAAAAATATTTTTCTATAGGCTTTCAAAAAGGCGTGCATTTTTTAAAAATATTTTTCTATAGGCTTTCAAAAAGGCGTGCATTTTTTAAAAATATTTTTCTATAGGCCTATAGGAAGGCCTATTGGCCTCTAGAAAAATATTTTTAAAAAATCCACGCCTTCCTATAGGCCTCTAGAAAAATATTTTTAAAAAATCCACGTCTTCCCATAGGCCTCTAGAAAAATATTTTTAAAAAATCCACGCCGTCCTATAGACCTCTAGAAAAATATTTTTAAAAAATCCACGCCTTCCTATAGACCTCGAGAAAAATATTTTTAAAAAATCCACGCCTTCCTATTGGCCTCTAGAAAAATATTTTTAAAAAATCCACGCCTTCCTATAGGCCTCTAGAAAAATATTTTTAAAAAATCCACGTCTTCCCATAGGCCTCTAGAAAAATATTTTTAAAAAATCCACGCCGTCCTATAGACCTCTAGAAAAATATTTTTAAAAAATCCACGCCTTCCTATAGACCTCTAGAAAAATATTTTTAAAAAATCCACGCCTTCCTATTGGCCTCTAGAAAAATATTTTTAAAAAATCCACGCCTTCCTATAGACCTCTAGAAAAATATTTTTAAAAAATCCACGCCTTTCTATAGACCTGTAGAAAAATATTTTTAAAAAATCCACGCCTTTTTTTGAAGGCCTCTAGAAAAATATTTTTCAAAAATCCACGCCTTCCTATAGGCCTCTAGAAAAATATTAAAAAAAAATCCACGCCTTCCTATAGGCCTCTAGAAAAATATTAAAAAAAAATCCACGCCTTCCTATAGATCTCTAGAAAAATATTTTTTAAAAATCCACGCCTTTTTTTGAAGGCCTCTAGAAAAATATTTTTAAGGAAGGCGTGGATTTTTTAAAAATATTTTTCTAGAGGTCTATAGGAAGGCGTGGATTTTTTAAAAATATTTTTCTAGAGGTCTATAGGACGGCGTGGATTTTTTAAAAATATTTTTCTAGAGGCCTATGGGAAGACGTGGATTTTTTAAAAATATTTTTCTAGAGGCCTATAGGAAGGCGTGGATTTTTTAAAAATATTTTTCTAGAGGCCAATAGGAAGGCGTGGATTTTTTAAAAATATTTTTCTAGAGGTCTATAGGACGGCGTGGATTTTTTAAAAATATTTTTCTAGAGGCCTATGGGAAGACGTGGATTTTTTAAAAATATTTTTCTAGAGGCCTATAGGAAGGCGTGGATTTTTTAAAAATATTTTTCTCAATATTTTTCATTGTGTAGCAAAAGTGATGTCCAACCCAGTAGACCTCCTTATCTCATTTCAAATTCTTTTGTCATAAAAATATCTCATCCAAGATGAATGAATGGGAATATTCAAATGATAATAAATTCTATATGTATAGGTATAGCCTACTAGAGAAGCTCAGCTTTTAATTCCAGCCATAATTGCCCAGCTAGAAATGAAAGTGATTAGTAGAAGCTTAGAGCTCTAATAGTTCGGACTAGGAGGAAATAAAATCGCTGATAATAAAAGTGAAAATCTAAAATCTATACACAAAATATGTTCAAAATTAAATTAAATAGTTTGACAATTAGCTGTGTCTTCCTGACATTTTGTCTAATACAAGTGAGTGGGAGGAATTTTTGAAGTGAAAAAATAAGTAAAAAAAACTTAAATTTGTTTCTAACTCCAGTTGGCCCAAAGTGGTGTGGTAAAATCCCCGGTAATCAGTGAAGGTGTCAAAGAGGATTTTGAACGTGAAGCCCGCCTCGAAACTGAGGAATTTCTGAATGCCATTTTCACAGCCCAAATTGACTTCTTCAATAAAATGAAGAAGTCGCTGACACCCGAGACAAAACGTTACAAGGATATAGAGGTCTTTGTGCAAAGGCTAGAATTGGCCAAGGAGGAAAAGGAATTGGAAAAGAAGGATGTCATGTATTGGGAGACGTTTCAACAGGTGAGGACCGATAATTTTGGTCACGGGGGAAAAAATAAATAATTTTCCTGTTCGTATTGCAGTTCAACAAATCTCCCCTGCTATTGAATGACCCAGCTGAAACCGGTATGACCGATGAGGCCTATCAAAAGGCCCTCACCGATAATGGTTTTAAAGAACTTCTAAAGAATTTCTTTGCCGATGTTGCTGTGTATTTTTGGAAAATGGCCAAAGCCAGTGGTAAGGTGGTAGAAACCACCGTCGATGAGTATTTGGAACAAATGCAAAGTTCCAAATCTTTATTTTAGAAAAAAAAATCATAACTATAACTAAGGAGCAATTTTGTGGTATTACATTTTTTTATAAGTCTTAAGTACAAAAAGAAACTGAATTTTAGAAATTAATAAAAAAAAATATTTAAATGTAATAATTAATTTTTAAAAATATTCGTCAAGACCCCTCATATGAGGCGTGGATTTATTAAAGAATATTTTTCTAGAGGCCCATATGAGTGAGGCGTGGATTTATTAAAGATTTTTTTCAAAGGCCTATATGAGGCGTGGATTTATTAAAGATTTTTTTTAAAGGCCTAATGAGGCGTGGATTTATTAAAGAATATTTTTCTAGAGGCCCATATGAGTGAGGCGTGGATTTATTAAAGATTTTTTTCAAAGGCCTAATGAGGCGTGGATTTATTAAAGAATATTTTTCTAGAGGCCCATATGAGTGAGGCGTGGATTTATTAAAGAATATTTTTCTAGAGGCCCATATGAGTGAGGCGTGGATTTATTAAAGAATATTTTTCTAGAGGCCCATATGAGTGAGGCGTGGATTTATTAAAGAATATTTTTCTAGAGGCCCATATGAGTGAGGCGTGGATTTATTAAAGAATATTTTTCTAGAGGCCCATATGAGTGAGGCGTGGATTTATTAAAGAATATTTTTCTAGAGGCCCATATGAGTGAGGCGTGGATTTATTAAAGAATATTTTTCTAGAGGCCCATATGAGTGAGGCGTGGATTTATTAAAGAATATTTTTCTAGAGGCCCATATGAGTGAGGCGTGGATTTATTAAAGAATATTTTTCTAGAGGCCCATATGAGTGAGGCGTGGATTTATTAAAGAATATTTTTCTAGAGGCCCATATGAGTGAGGCGTGGATTTATTAAAGAATATTTTTCTAGAGGCCCATATGAGTGAGGCGTGGATTTATTAAAGAATATTTTTCTAGAGGCCCATATGAGTGAGGCGTGGATTTATTAAAGAATATTTTTCTAGAGGCCCATATGAGTGAGGCGTGGATTTATTAAAGAATATTTTTCTAGAGGCCCATATGAGTGAGGCGTGGATTTATTAAAGAATATTTTTCTAGAGGCCCATATGAGTGAGGCGTGGATTTATTAAAGAATATTTTTCTAGAGGCCCATATGAGTGAGGCGTGGATTTATTAAAGAATATTTTTCTAGAGGCCCATATGAGTGAGGCGTGGATTTATTAAAGAATATTTTTCTAGAGGCCCATATGAGTGAGGCGTGGATTTATTAAAGAATATTTTTCTAGAGGCCCATATGAGTGAGGCGTGGATTTATTAAAGAATATTTTTCTAGAGGCCCATATGAGTGAGGCGTGGATTTATTAAAGAATATTTTTCTAGAGGGCTCATATGAATATTCTTTCCTAGAGGCCTATATGAATATTCTTCCCTAGAGGCCTATATGAGGCGTGGATTTATTAAAGGATATTTTTCTAGAGGCCTATATGAATATTCTTTTCTAGAGGCCTATATGAGGCGTGGATTTATTAAAGAATATTTTTTCGGGGCCTATATGAGGCGTGGATTTATTAAAGAATATTTTTTCGGGGCCTATATGAGGCGTGGATTTATTAAAGAATATTTTTTCGGGGCCTATATGAGGCGTGGATTTATTAAAGGATATTTTTCAAGGGCCAACTGAGGCGTGGATTTATTAAAGAATATTTTTCAAGGGCCAACTGAGGCGTGGATTTATTAAAGAATATTTTTCTAGAGGCCTATATGAATATTCTTCCCTAGAGGCCTATATGAGGCGTGGATTTATTAAAGAATATTTTTCTAGAGGCCTATATGAATATTCTTTTCTAGAGGCCTATATGAATATTCTATCCTAGAGGCCTATATGAATATTCTTCCCTAGAAGCCTATATGAATATTCTTCCCTAGGAGCCTATATGAGGCGAGGATTTTTTTATTTAATTATTTTTTTTTTTAGATTGAAAAATATTGCATTATTTAAGGCTGCCACAAATCAAAGCATAGCCTTGTCTTCCTCAAATCGCCTTTTGATAAATCATTAACGAACCAATTCAATTTTCCACTAAATTAATTCAAATTAGTTTTGTATATTTTTTGCATAACCTCTATTATGACTGTCGGTCGGAGTTTCCATTCATGTTTACCAATAATTCAATTTATGTAAAAAAATAAAATCCCTTCTCTATTTAAAGTATTTTCTTTTTTATTTTCTAACCCCCCTGTCTCTCTCCATAAACCACCTCTGTATTCAGTTTCAATTACATTGATTGCTTTCATAGGGTAATTTCTGTGTGCATATGTGTTAGTGTTTATTCACTCACACGCACACACATACATTTGCATTTGTGTTAATATTTCAAAAACATATTTCAATGAATTGAATGAATGAAAACATAAAAGTTGTAAAGAACACGGTCCGACCATCAGTTTGTGGTTAGTTTGTGTTGCTTTCGGTTGAGGTCCTTTTGAAAATTTTAGCTTTCTTTCCGATCCTAGCTCCACTTCCCTTCATGGCCAACCAACCAACCTACCATCCGTTAGTCAGATCTCTATTTATTCATCCTTGTGTGCCAAACTATCATCGGAGTATAGATTTTTTTTCATTTTTACCTTCACCTAAACTCCAACACCTTTGGTTGCTGCCGCCGCCGCCAGGAGGGTTGTAGATTCCATTTTCTGCTGTCATTGACTGCAAAACCATAAAATATGTTTGTATAGTTTTTATATTTTGTATTTTACCCCAAGTTATATATGTTTGTTGTTGTTGTTGTATATATATTTATGGTGTACATTGAAAATTTGATAAAAAGGCTATAAAATGTGCATAAATTTATGTGCAAGTTTTTTGGTGGTTTTTGTTTGGAGTAGAAATGACTAAATCCATTAGCAATGGGATTCTTTAATAAATTCACGCCTCAGTTGGCCCTTGAAAAATATTCTTTAATAAATCCACGCCTCAGTTGGCCCTTGAAAAATATTCTTTAATAAATCCACGCCTCAGTTGGCCCTTGAAAAATATTCTTTAATAAATCCACGCCTCAGTTGGCCCTTGAAAAATATTCTTTAATAAATCCACGCCTCACCCTTGAAAAATATTCTTTAATAAATCCACGCCTCAGTTGGCCCTTGAAAAATATTCTTTAATAAATCCACGCCTCAGTTGGCCCTTGAAAAATATTCTTTAATAAATCCACGCCTCAGTTGGCCCTTGAAAAATATTCTTTAATAAATCCACGCCTCAGTTGGCCCTTGAAAAATATTCTTTAATAAATCCACGCCTCAGTTGGCCCTTGAAAAATATTCTTTAATAAATCCACGCCTCAGTTGGCCCTTGAAAAATATTCTTTAATAAATCCACGCCTCAGTTGGCCCTTGAAAAATATTCTTTAATAAATCCACGCCTCAGTTGGCCCTTGAAAAATATTCTTTAATAAATCCACGCCTCAGTTGGCCCTTGAAAAATATTCTTTAATAAATCCACGCCTCAGTTGGCCCTTGAAAAATATTCTTTAATAAATCCACGCCTCAGTTGGCCCTTGAAAAATATTCTTTAATAAATCCACGCCTCAGTTGGCCCTTGAAAAATATTCTTTAATAAATCCACGCCTCAGTTGGCCCTTGAAAAATATTCTTTAATAAATCCACGCCTCAGTTGGCCCTTGAAAAATATTCTTTAATAAATCCACGCCTCAGTTGGCCCTTGAAAAATATTCTTTAATAAATCCACGCCTCAGTTGGCCCTTGAAAAATATTCTTTAATAAATCCACGCCTCAGTTGGCCCTTGAAAAATATTCTTTAATAAATCCACGCCTCAGTTGGCCCTTGAAAAATATTCTTTAATAAATCCACGCCTCAGTTGGCCCTTGAAAAATATTCTTTAATAAATCCACGCCTCAGTTGGCCCTTGAAAAATATTCTTTAATAAATCCACGCCTCAGTTGGCCCTTGAAAAATATTCTTTAATAAATCCACGCCTCAGTTGGCCCTTGAAAAATATTCTTTAATAAATCCACGCCTCAGTTGGCCCTTGAAAAATATTCTTTAATAAATCCACGCCTCAGTTGGCCCTTGAAAAATATTCTTTAATAAATCCACGCCTCAGTTGGCCCTTGAAAAATATTCTTTAATAAATCCACGCCTCAGTTGGCCCTTGAAAAATATTCTTTAATAAATCCACGCCTCAGGTGGCCCTTGAAAAATATTCTTTAAAAAATCCACGCCTCAGTTGGCCCTTGAAAAATATTCTTTAATAAATCCACGCCTCAGTTGGCCCTTGAAAAATATTCTTTAATAAATTCACGCCTCTATATGGGGTTTGGAATTAAAAAAAAATATTTTCCCAAGGGCGTGGAATTTTTAAAAATATTTTTGTAGAGGCCTGTATGAGGGCCTGAAAGGAGGCGTGGATTTTTAAAGAACTTTTTTTTGAAGGGCCTGAAAGGAGGCGTGGATTTTTAAAGAACATTTTTCTGAAGGGCCTGAAAGAAGGCGTGGATTTTTAAAGAACATTTTCTGAAGGGCATGAAAGGAGGCGTGGATTTTTAAAGAACATTTTCTGAAGGGCCTGAAAGGAGGCGTGGATTTTTAAAGAACATTTTCTGAAAGGCCTGAAAGGAGGCGTGGATTTTTAAAGAACATTTTCTGAAGGGCCTGAAAGGAGGCGTGGATTTTTAAAGAACATTTTCTGAAGGGCCTGAAAGGAGGCGTGGATTTTTAAAGAACATTTTCTGAAGGGCCTTTAAGGAGGCGTGGATTTTTAAAGAACATTTTCTGAAGGGCCTGAAAGGAGGCGTGGATTTTTAAAGAACATTTTCTGAAAGGCCTGAAAGGAGGCGTGGATTTTTAAAGAACATTTTCTGAAGGGCCTGAAAGGAGGCGTGGATTTTTAAAGAACATTTTCTGAAGGGCCTGAAAGGAGGCGTGGATTTTTAAAGAACATTTTCTGAAGGGCCTTTAAGGAGGCGTGGATTTTTAAACAACATTTTCTGAAGGGCCTTTAAGGAGGCGTGGATTTTTAAAGAACATTTTCTGAAGGGCCTTTAAGGAGGCGTGGATTTTTAAAGAACATTTTTCTGAAGGGCCTGAAAGGAGGCGTGGATTTTTAAAGAACATTTTTCTGAAGAGCCTGAAATGAGACGTGGATTTTTAAAGAACATTTTCTGAAGAGCCTGAAAGGAGGCGTGGATTTTTAAAGAACATTTTCTGAAGAGCCTGAAAGGAGGCGTGGATTTTTAAAGAACATTTTCTGAAGAGCCTGAAAGGAGGCGTGGATTTTTAAAGAACATTTTCTGAAGAGCCTGAAATGAGACGTGGAGTTTTAAAGAACATTTTCTGAAGAGCCTGAAATGAGACGTGGAGTTTTAAAGAACATTTTCTGAAGAGCCTGAAAGGAGGCGTGGATTTTTAAAGAACATTTTCTGAAGAGCCTGAAATGAGGCGTGGAGTTTTAAAGAACATTTTCTGAAGAGCCTGAAAGGAGGCGTGGATTTTTAAAGAACATTTTCTGAAGAGCCTGAAAGGAGGCGTGGAGTTTTAAAGAACATTTTCTGAAGAGCCTGAAAGGAGGCGTGGATTTTTAAAGAACATTTTCTGAAGAGCCTGAAAGGAGGCGTGGAGTTTTAAAGAACATTTTCTGAAGAGCCTGAAAGGAGGCGTGGAGTTTTAAAGAACATTTTCTGAAGAGCCTGAAAGGAGGCGTGGATTTTTAAAGAACATTTTCTGAAGAGCCTGAAAGGAGGCGTGGAGTTTTAAAGAACATTTTCTGAAAGGCCTGAAAGGCCTGAAAGGAGGCGTGGATTTATAAAAGAAAATTCTGAAGGGCCTGAAAGGAGGACTGGATTTATTAAAAAAAAATCTGAGAGGCCTGAAAGGAGTCGAGGATTTATTAAAAAAATTTCTGAAGGGCCTGAAAGGAGGACTGGATTTATTAAAAAAAAATCTGAAGGGCCTGAAAGGAGGACTGGATTTATTAAAAAAAAATCTGAAGGGCCTGAAAGGAGTCGAGGATTTATTAAAAAATTTTCTGAAGGGCCTGAAAGAAGGCGTGGATTTATTAAAAATATATTTTGTGAAGGGGCCCTAGTTGGGCGTCACTTAAGATTCATCAAAAATATTTTGTGAAGGGCCCCTAGTTGGGCGCCACTTAAGATTCATTCAAAATATTTTGTGAAGGGCCCCTAGTTGGGCGCCACTTAAGATTCTTTAAAAATATTTTGTGAAGGGCCCCTAGTTGGGCGCCACTTAAGATTCATTAAAAAAATTCTGAATGACACCAAGATGGGCGCCAATAGTTTCTGAAGGACCCCTAGTTGGGCGCCACTTAAGTTGTATTAAAAATATTTTTGGAATGACGCCAAATTGGGCGCCACTTAAGTTTTATTAAAAATATTTTTGGTAGGACGCCAAATTAGGCGCCTTTTACGATTTATTAAAAACATATTTTGTGAATGACCCAAAGTTGGGCGCCACTTACTATTTATTAAAAAAGTACTTTCTGAATGACCCAAAATTGGGCGCCACTTAAGAGTAATTAAAAAAGTATTTTCTGAATGAAATATTGTTGGGCGCCACTTAAGAGTTATTAAAAAATATTTTCTGAAAGACCCCATGTTGGGCGCCACGGAACATTTATTAAAAAATAGTCTCTGAAGGACCCCTAGTTGGGCGCCACTTAAGATTATAAAAAAAATATTTTCTGAAGAACCAAGGCCTATATGTGGCATGGATTTGTCAAAGAATTTCAAAAAAATATATATTTTTTCCCACTATAAATAAATTAGAATTTCTTAATTTTTTTCCTGTGAAAATATTATTATTTCCCTTTGTTACTCAATCATGTTAAGCTCATTATTTCCCAATCCACTTAATGGTCCAGCAATCGCATTTGAATAATAAGCTAATAATTTTCACTGCATACTTTTGGGATTAAACCAAATGCAGATTTTTTTCTAAATAGAAGTCAACACGCGTTTGCCTTCGGCAGTAACGCATTCTTATCTTTCACTTCTATCTACCGCAAAAAAAAACTACGTCCATATCGACCAAAACAAATCATAAGATGCCGTTATCCGGAAATGCTACAGCAAAATCAACCCTTATCCTGAATGGTTATCAACCTTTAACCTTTCGAGTGCAGTTATCTTGCGGAAAGCAAACATGAAGAAAAATATTTGAAAAGGAAAAAAACAACCCAAAAAAACTATTTCCAAATGCTTACCCTTTTAGATTTGTTGTTAATGTGGCTGCAGGATCAACAACTGCCCTTCTTATCCTTTTTTATATTTTTTTCGGAATTATTTTTGGGGGAATTTTTTGTGGTATTTATTCATTTAATTTCTTAGTGGTTGAATTTGGTAAAAAAAAGTTTCCTTTTGTGTTTAGCTAAGCTATTTTTGTTCTTGATTTCTTATGAAGTTCTTTATCTCGATCTCCCCTCGGAGAACTTTTCTCAATTGATTTTTACATTTCACAATTGAAATGTTCAAATGTATGAATATCTTTTTGTTCCCAACCCCCTACCCACGCAGCCAAAACTTTATTTTAATAATAACAACAATTTAGCTAAATAAGAAGAAACTCCGAAGTTTCCGATATTTTGTTTAAGTTGCATAAACTTTTCTCTATTTACCCGGATAGTTTATTTTCCTTCGTGCATGAGTGTGTTTATTATGTTTGGTTTTCATTCTTTGGCCACGTGCTTTATCCACTTTTCACCCTTTCGAAACAAACGCTACTATTTTTGTAATTTTCTTCATCTTCTGCTGTAATTTATTTCTAAGGTTTCTCTTGATATGGCTTTGTGTGGTTTATTGTTAAGTACCCTCGTGGGGTTGCAGATTATCTTCTAACACTTTTCGAAAGTCAGAAATTAAATAAGTTTTGTTTCACATTTTAAGGAAGCTTGGGAAAATCGAACAGCATGCAGTCAAACAAACAAAAGAAGTCAAATAGAAGAATAAAATTTGTTTTCTAAAGCATACGCCTCATATAGACCTCTGGAAAATATTATTTAAAGAATCCACACCCTAGAAAGTTATTTTTAAAAAATCCACATCCTTAGAAATATATTAAAAACCCTCGCCTATTGCAGACCCTTGGAAAAATATTTTTAAAAAGTCTACGCCTAGTAAAGACGTGCTAGATACCAAGCATCGGATCTGATTGGCTTTAGCAGACTTATCTTGGTCCCTCTTTCATCTCCATTGTGGACATTGACCTCTCCGCGGGTTAGCTATTTTCATCACCCGATGAAATAGTGAGTTAATATGTGCCGCGAGTTCACCCATAGGAACTATAAAAACATTGTTGATGCGTCGGGTTAGTTGCCCACTCTCGGAACCCAATCTACTATGAAAAAGCAAAGAAAAGGAAAACTAAACCCCCCTAATGTTGACGACCCCCGCAAAGGTATAAAGGACCACGATTTGCGAATCTGCACTTGGAATGTGCGCACGTTGTGCAGAACAGGCGCAGTTTTCGCTTTGGCAGATGTACTCAAGAAGTACCAAGCCGATATTATTGCCTTACAGAAAATGCGATGGTAAAACACCAAACCGAAAGCTTTGGTGCAGGCACATCCTCCTGTAGAGATAAAGAAGGAAACCTGGTGACAGATACAGACAGTGTGCTGAGGATCTGGAAGGAACATTTTGAAACATAGTAGATGACGGTATAGAGTGTATACCACCTAGCCAAGATGAAGTCAGAATAGCAATCAATCGGCTGAAGCATAATAAAGCAGCAGGTGCCGATGGGTTACAAGCCGAACTATTCAAGACTGGTGATCAGATGCTGGTAAGGAGCATGCACCAGCTGATTAGTACAATTTGGCCAGAAGAATGCATGCCCAATGATTGGAACCTCAGCATCCTGTGTCACGTGCACAAAAAAGGAGACAAGACATGTGTCAACTATCGTCTTGTATCCTTTCACATCGCATATAAAGTGCTATCCAGCGTACTGTGTGAACGACTGAAGCCAATGGTCAATGACATTGTTGGACCATACCAATGCGGCTTCAGACCTGACAAATCCACCATTGACCAGATTTTCACTCTGCGCCAAATCCTGGAAAAGACCCACGAAAAACACATCGACACATTCCACCTATTCGTCAACTATAAAGCCGCATTCGACAACCCTATCCGTTCAGAGGTGTATGGCTGTGTCTGCGTTTGGCATTTCTGCAAAATAAAACGGCTATGCAGGATAACTTTAACGGACACAAGATCAGCAGTTAAAGTCGGAAATGACCTCTCGGAGCCCTTTAATACCGAACGAGGATTCAGACAATGTGACAGTTTGTCGTGTGACCTTTTTAACATCCTGCTGGAGAAGGTCATACGAGAGGCAAAAGTGAAGAGAAATTTCACTCTGTACACCAAACAACACATGTTACTCGCCTATCCCGATGACATCGATATAATGGGTCGAACATTGCGAGCTGTAACAGCCACCTTTGAACAAATTGAGAAGGAGTCTGCCAAAGTGGATCTGACAGTAAACAGCGAGAAGACCAAGCTGATAGTATCAACGCGCACGACGTCCAGTAGACTAGGACCAACTGTGGAACTTGAGAACTACAGCTTCGAGGTAGTCAAAGATTGTATATACCTTAATACCGCCATACATAAAACGAATGACATCAGTTTTGAAATTCGGAGAAGGATAGTAATGGCCAACCGACGCTACTATAGTCTGAGCAAACAACTCAAAAGCAAGGCCACCCACCAGACCAAACTCACACTCTACAAGACGCTGATACTATCCGTGCTGTTATATGGATCTTAAGCATGGGCACTTACGCAAGCAGTGGAGTCAGCTCTGGGAGTGTTTAAGTGAAAATTTCTCCAAAATATCTATGGACCGATCTGCGTTAACGGGAATATCGCCGTCGAATGAACCATGAGTTGTATCAGCTATTCTCGGACATCGACATTGTTAGACGTATTGAGCTGCAGCGACTACGTTGGCTAGGTCATGTTGTGAGAATGGATGTCCCAGCCCAGAAGGCATATAAAAGCGAACCAGCTGATGGTTCGCGCAGAAGGGGAAGGCCATGAATACGATGGAAAGATCAACTCGAAGACAAAATCACCGGAAGTGGTCTTTCAAATTGGAAAAACTGCGCAAAAGACCGACGCGCCTGAAAATCATATTTAAGCTCGGCTTATGGAACGAAAGTTCTGTCGCAAGCCAGCTAAGTAAGTAAGTATAGACCCTTAGAAAAATATTTTTAAAAAATCCACGCCTAATATTGGCCTCTGAGACATTTTGAAAATTCAATCTCCATTTTAGTTTTTTTTTTTTTTAAATCCCACCGCAGTTTTTTCCTTGCGTTGACCATTCGGAAAAAAATGACATAACGGAAAACCAGTTATTAAAAATTATGTGTCTGGTTCTCAAAACAGAAAATATGCAAATATTAGGACTTTGTGGTTTTTTGGGAAATCCAAGCAACAAAAAACTTACTTCGAATGTGACGTTCGCAATGTCTCTGTTAATATTACCCCCAAAAAGGTCGGCTGGGTCTTGTGCTTGTCATATCACCATGCAGTGGTTATAAACAATCAATTTAAACATATTTGGGGCTTGGTGTCTAAAAAAAAAAGAACAACAGTCAAACACAGTCGTAAGACTAGCCAGAAAAAATATTGCCGAAAAAAATCTACTTCCCTGTCGAAAAAATGTCTGTGCCTTTTTTTTGGTTCTTGGCTACGTGACATTGCCAAAATTTGTGCCGAGAAGAAGCAAAAGAGGTGCCGTTCGGAACACAAAAGTGGCCAACAATAGGTAAAACGTTCTCGACGTTCATACAGACAGACGTCTGTTATGCCGCCCTAAAGGGAAATAACCATAACGGTGAATTGGTCTATCAATTTGGAGAACGCAGGTGGGGAGCAGCTGCGGAGGGTTGAGTAGTAAAGTTTATTGAACTGTAAGTAATGCCTCGTTTCGTTCAGATCACGTGACTCAATTAAATGCGAATTTAAATGTAAGAAATTAAATTGAAATTTGTTGTACAATGCAATGAGGTTGTTGTTGTTGTGGTTCTTTGAAAGAAAATCTATTAAAAAGAGAGGGTTGAGTAGTAAAGTTTATTGAACTGTAAGTAATGCCTCGTTTCGTTCAGATCACGTGACTCAATTAAATGCGAATTTAAATGTAAGAAATTAAATTGAAATTTGTTGTACAATGCAATGAGGTTGTTGTTGTTGTGGTTCTTTGAAAGAAAATCTATTAAAAAGAGATATTCAATTGGCCAAACGGTCTTCGAAGTTTATTTATAACTTGATATGCCAAAAATAGTCTGCTGTGCGTTTTCATTGAGGAAAAGTTTTTTGCATTTTCTTTTTCTTAACAGCAGAACCTGCATTCATTGTGCGTGCCAGTAAGTTTTCCAACAACAGATTTTCTCTTCATCGTCGTCGTGGTCGTCGTCTTCGCAGTTTTGTGATCTAAATAATTTAAGTGTTTGCTGCTTCTTTCGCTTAGACAGTTGTTTGTTTTGTAATTTGCTTAAAATAGCATGTAAACAGACGGATGGATAGATGGACGGACGGACGCAATGTAGAAAAAACCAGAACGCACCAAACGCAACGACAGATGTTTGGTTGGATGCTTGGTCGGACTAAGTTGCAACTGAGGAATTCGTGAGGAGGAGATCGAAAATGGGCGGATGTGCAACCAAAAAATTTTGCAAAACTACTGCAGCAGAACTCTTGAAAGGGGAAGCAGGGGTTAGGGTAGTGAATAGCAACCGAAAAATGTTTTCCACTTCATGACGCATGAATTTTACACGTTCCGAATAAATATATCTTTAGGAATGTTTTTTTTCAAAATAAGGCGTGGATTTATTTAAAAATAAGGCGTGGATTTATTAAAAAATAAGGCGTGGATTTATTAAAAAATAAGGCGTGGATTTATTAAAAAATAAGGCGTGGATTTATTAAAAAATAAGGCGTGGATTTATTAAAAAATAAGGCGTGGATTTATTAAAAAATAAGGCGTGGATTTATTAAAAAAAAGGCGTGGGTTTATTAAAAATAAGGCGTGGATTTATTAAAAAATAAGGCGTGGATTTATTAAAAAATAAGGCGTGGATTTATTAAAAAATAAGGCGTGGATTTATTAAAAAATAAGGCGTGGATTTATTAAAGAAAATTTAAAAAAATAAGGCGTGGATTTATTAAAGAAAATTTAAAAAAATAAGGCGTGGATTTATTAAAGAAAATTTAAAAAAATAAGGCGTGGATTTATTAAAGAAAATTTAAAAAAATAAGGCGTGGATTTATTAAAGAAAATTTAAAAAAATAAGGCGTGGATTTATTAAAGAAAATTTAAAAAAATAAGGCGTGGATTTATTAAAGAAAATTTAAAAAAATAAGGCGTGGATTTATTAAAGAAAATTTAAAAAAATAAGGCGTGGATTTATTAAAGAAAATTTAAA
>NW_026885712.1:0-67317 GCF_032173495.1 Musca vetustissima | reverse complement strand
ATTTTTCATATAGAAGCTATATCTAAATCTGGGCCGATTTCAACGAAAGGAAATTTAACACACATCTTTCTAGACCTAACTCATAAATCTGAACCGATTTTCACGAAACTTAACACACAACATTCTAGACATAATTCATTACGCTGTGCCCAATTTCGTGCAAATCGAAAGATATATAGGGAGTTTGGTGCACCATTTACATCAAATCGGACGAAAATACTTATGGGAGCTATAT
The DNA here is from genome assembly GCF_032173495.1 of Musca vetustissima. Taxonomy (NCBI): domain Eukaryota; kingdom Metazoa; phylum Arthropoda; class Insecta; order Diptera; family Muscidae; genus Musca; species Musca vetustissima. Next base: position 67,082 of record NW_026885712.1, on the reverse strand, counting down.
CCAAATCTGAGCCGATTTTCAGAAAACTTCACACGTCAGTCTAGGCCTAATTCATTAGGTTGTGCCAAATTTCGGGAAAATCGAAAGATATATAGGGATGTTGGTGCACCATTTACATTAAATCGGACGAAAATACATATGGGAGCTATATATAAATCTGAACCGATTTTCAGGAAACTTAACACACATCATTCTACACATAATTCATTACGCTGTGTCAAATTTCGTGCAAATCGAAAGATATATAGGGACTTTGGTGCACCATTTTCATTAAATCGGAAGAAAATATATATGGGAACTATATCTAAATCTGAACCGATTTTTCCCAATTTCAATAGGGTTCGTCCTTGGGCCAAATAAGTGACCTATGCCAAATTTTATCCAAATCGGATCGTAAATGCGACCTGCACTTTGTTTTGTGCACAAAAATACATGGACCGCCAGACGGACATGGGTAAATCGACTCAGAAAGTGATTCTATGCAAATCTCAAAAGGAACCATGTGTCTACCTCGTTTTCTTTTGCCTGTTACAAAAATATGCACAAAGACATAATACCCGGTACCACAGTGTGGTGAAGGGCATAAAAATTGCTTAAAATCGGTTCATATTTAAATATAAATAACAAATATAGTTACGCCGATTTTGACAATATTACATAACAATCCGAATGCTTGACTGATTCAGACAAAATTTTGTACGACAACAAGAGAACTCCCAAGCAGTTAATGGTGTATGGAATATAAAAGATATTGCAAAGAAAATAAAACACAAGAGGTATTATTGACCCTTTGAGCCCCGTATTTTTTTCGTGACAATAGAACTGCAGAGATTTAATGTAACTCCTCAAAATAGGATATGAACAAAATTTGACGTCGCTACATCCCTGCATTCGGGAAATACAGTACCTTTTTTTTCGAAAAATAAAAGTAGAATATAAACAAAAGCAACTGAAATATCGACGGAGAAATCACTTTTAATTATTCTATAGGTTCTATTTTACAAGACTAAGCAACAATTTGGAGGTTACAATCCGTTCATTTCGAATACGAAGCTATTTAAATAATTTGGACTGTATACACAAATTGGTACTGTACATATTTTTGCACTCAGCTATGTATTGAAAAGCCCTTCACCACTATGGGTATATTAAACAGGACTATTAGCATGAAATTGGATGAAATAAAATATGTGATATTTATCTAAATGTAAATCTACCTAGATCTATCCATAAAGTATGTAAGTCGACTTCAAACAAATATAAATAGGTCATCCGTTGGGCTATGTCCGTACTTCTAGAAAACGGAACTATATAATTTTATGCTCAATTTTGTACGATGTGCAAAATTTGATGTCAATCTGAATAACATGAGGAGTTTGATGCCCAATTAACTTGAAATCGGCCGAAATATATATGGTGCGTCAATTACTTAAAATCAATCTATAATAAAAGGGGCTATATCTATCTAAATCTGGACTGATTTTCACGAAACTTGGCAGACATCATTCTAGACCTAAATGATTAGGCTGCACCAAATTTCATGCAAATCGAAAGATATATAAGGACTTTGGTGCACCATTTCATGAAATCGGACGAAACTATATATGGGAGCTATATCTAAATCTGGATCGATTTTCTCGAAAGTTGGCAGACATCAATTCAGTACGTTATGCCAAATTTCGTGCAAATCTATATATAGGGTCTTTGGTAATTCAGTACGTTATTGGTAGACATCAAATTTCGTTATGCAAATTTCGTGCAAATATATATAGGGACTTTGGGGCACCATTTACATGAAATCGGACGAAACTATATATGGGAGTTATATCTAAATCTGGACCGATTTTTACGAAACTTGGCAGACATCATTCTAGACCTAAATGATTAGGCTGTACCAAATTTCGTGCAAATCGAAAGATATATAGGGACCGTTTACATTAAATCGGTTAAATATATATATGGGAGCTATATCTAAAACTGAACCGATTTTTCCCAATTTCAATATGGTTCGTCCTTGGGCCGAATAAGTGACCTATGCCAAATAATAAATAATAAATGCGACCTGTACTTTGTTTACAATTTAACATGGACAGACAGACAGACAGACAGATTCTATGTATATTCTCAAAAGTAACCATGGGTCTATCTCGATTATTTTTGCCTGTTACAAACATATGCACAAAGACATAATACCCTGTACCACAGTTTGGTGAAGGGTATAAATATACATTTAGTATCCACGTATTAAATATAAGCTGTAAAACATTTTGTTGCCTGTGGGCAACATTGGGTTAATATTATATTCTAAGTATATTGGCTTCATTGGTGGTAGTCTTTCTTTACTATCAACAACAAAATTACCTTTGTAATTTGGGGCGGCGACAGATGCCTGTTAGTAGATAACAAGTAGACGTTATGCGACTAAGTTAACTCTAAGGAGGTTGGTCGACAAGTGAACGCTGTGGTTCATGCAATCACAGAGGATTGCGGTGATCGCTGAGGATCGGTAGTCGTTTACTACTACAAAACAGGAATAACCACCGCTCGGTGGCATCTGTACCCTACGGTCTCTGCTGATGGAACTTGCCGAGGAGATTTCCATGGTATCAAACAGCAGACGTGATTGCCTAAGCTCGGGAGGTTGAGTCAGAACATATCAAACTTATACAGGGTCTATAGGGTAATATCCTCTGGCGCCTCCTTACAATTAGTAAGAACATATACATAATATAAAGTGAGTGGTGAATCATGTATGGAATATTAAAGATGATGACACGAGCAAGTAGCTTTAGACGTTGCAGAGATATGGGTCGTCAAAAAATCTAGGTATTCAAATTTTTGAGGGCCCACATGGTAACAACTTGAAATTGTGTTAAAACTTTGACAATTTTTAAATCTAACAAAATAAAATGTTTATGGAAAGAAAAAAAAACGACATCGACTTATTAGTAATGTTACGTAGGTTACAAAATGAGTCATAGGTACACATTTAGAATACACGCCAAGCCATGTAGATTTTCCTAGCTTGTTTCACTTTTTTCTTTGTTTAAACTCTTCATATACAACTGAATTTTTTGGTTAATTCATATTTAATGTCGCTTTTGTTGTGGAAATGTCGCAACACCATATTCACAAGATGTCCTTGTATCAATTGCAATTTTGATTTGGTTATATGCTTTTGTATTTTTTCTGTTTGTCTGTCTGTCTTAAAAATATTGCAATATTATCTGGGTTCCAAAGAAGGATGTTGGTTTCTTTTCTTTTGTAAATTTAATTTCTGGGTCACACTGTACACAACTTAAAGAAGACTTGACTGAGTTGGAAGGTTTATTTCAGATTACAATTTCTTAGATATGTTAAGCCTTGATATTTAAAAAATAATTATGAGTTTTATTTTTTTATTCGTTTGTTGAAGAATTTGAAGTTTATATGAGAAAAGATTGAACAATTCTTAAGGATTGTTATATCAAACAATAACATCAGCAGCTATCGTTGAAAGTGTTTAAGTTTCCAGAGAAAATACAAAGGCATTAATATGGACATATTAATTAACATTATTACGACTTGAATATTTTGGAAGAATCAACATGTAAATACTGAGTTGTTTTATAAACATAAGGAATACATTTTATTCATAGGTCATAAACAAGTGTCTTATGTTTTTTCACCCATAACTAAATCTGAACCTATTTCAGAAAAACGCATTTGTTTATCCTCAAAAATAACAATGCATCTATCTAATCTCCGTTAACATTTTACAAAAATGAACATTCGTACATACATTAGAATTAAGACGAACTTACAAACATTATATATCCACCTCATGTCAATAACATAAATGAATATTCCATTTCCACAAAATGCTTGGACATGCGATGTACCTCTAATGTGAAATGTTATTATATTTTTTTATAACTAACAGCGTAATGCGGAAATCATTCGTGTTTGTAGACCTAAGTGATTTGATGCCCTTACTAGTGGCTCTGACAGTGTTGGTTATAAATTGGATATTCTTCTTCACGGCAAGTTCTTCGTACGCCTACTCCTCCTGTTCTTGTAGTTGACAGGAAATTAGGCTTCGTCATCACATCCTCTCGTTATTCCTGTACACAAAGTTGTTAGAATTTCACAGAATCCTTTGTAGCCAATTACAGCCATAAAGATGGAAAAATGCAATCGGCACCTTCAAAATACCGAAAATGGTTCGGAACTACTATATAGGAGCTGCACCAAAACTTACACCGATATTAAAAAAATTCGGTATAAAGATTTGACACCGTATTAAAACCTGGATCAATTAGAGTCCATTCGGTTGGCAAATGAGCCCAAAAACCTAAATTACCTGTTTAGGCGAGGGGTATGCTTTACTCCTCGCCGTGTTGATGGATGGGGGTACTTAACTCAAGGGAGCGGAGGGATGCGAGCGACAAAAACTTCCAAGTAGTTAGTGGTGTAAGGGTGATTCGCGTGTCTTGGCATAGGTAGAAAAGAGAATAAACAAATAAATAAATCACAAGTATTATTAGTAATACTCTAAATTATAATCTTTGCTTTATTGGAGGTGGTGGCGACAGAGGCCTGTTTGTATAACGCGTAGACGTTATTCGATAATAGGGTCCAAGATGACTCTTCGATAGGTACAAGATAAGAGAAGTCAGTGTTCTTGTGATCGCAGAGGATCGCTTGTATATTTCTACCAATACATATACATATTCCAATGAGTGAAAATAACAAGGAGAGCTAAACCACAACTTCCGCTGCTGGTAGGACATCCGCACACTACGGTCTCCGCAGACGGAATGTGTAGAGGAGATACCAGTAATACCAACCAGTATCCGTTATTGATCCAGCTCGTGAAGATGTGTCAGAATATCAAACATATACAATACCAATTAAACCAATATTCTTTATCTTTGGTAGTTAGAATGATATTACATAAAATTTTGTTGAAACACGTAACCAAATTCCCAAAAATACCGAAATTTGGAATGTATTGCTATATGAGGTTACCCTAAAAAGTGGACCAACGTTAAAAAGTCTTACTATGTAGACTTTTCAACATTGGTCCAATTTCAATTTCAAAACTATATCTTAAATATTGCGACCTCTATCGTAATTTCAACAGATAGACGGACAAACAAACATGGCGAAATCGAAATCTAATTATATTCTGATCAAGAATATAAATACGTTACATGTATTTTATATACCCTTGTGGTGGAGGGTAACAACTCATCATGTTAACCTGGTCGATAAGTGGACGGGGTCTTTAGTTAGGCGATATAATAAATAAGTGGGCAAATGTTTCAAGGATATTGTTTGCGTTGATGCAAAATATGAAAATAAATTGAAATGAAAACAAAAATGGTTAGAATTTTTTACCAAACGTAGATTTGGTTTTTTATTGATAATTGTTCGTGGAACAATGTATATTACCTTTACTACAGGATGTAGGGGTTGATGCTTTTTGGTCGTGAACCAAAGAACGAGTGTAATTAAGAGCCAAGATGTCACAAAGCGGCGCTTTGACATAGCTACTCGTTATATTTTGCTGCTACCTTTTGTCTTTAGTACGAAATACCCAAAGACGTATACAAAGGTAGTGAAGAAGATATAACGATGGGTTAAAATTTACTCTAATTCAAATGGAATTGTATTTCAAATTAATCAGATATCTTGTAACACATTGGGATGGTAAGATCTCGTCAGATTGTTATAGTGTGGGAACTAATGTTGCGACTTCCGATGCTATGAAGAATGAGCAACACATTTATTAAGGGAATATGCGAAAATGCAGACTTATGCCGACAATATTCTTGCAATATGAAAATGACTTAAAATACCAAATCTTAGGAAATTCTATTGTGCACTTTCCTCAAAATCTCAAAACCTTAAATCCTTAACAATTTTTCAAGGAATAAGATAATCGTAATTAAAAAACAAAGTTGTACTTGTTGAAATTAAATGAGATTTCCAGAAAACGTACCCTGTAAACATTCACTATTAGAAGAAAAACGAATATTTAAAATAGCCAACTTATTACATATTAATTCAAAAGCGGGCATGTAAATGAAGAGTATGAAGGACAATCCATTGCAAACAATCATTTATACTCTTCCTTACGGAATGAAACACAATGTTTACTTGTTTTGAGGTAGTGTTTTCTGCAAGTAATTTGTTATTTTCCATGGTTTCATTCACAACGCAGGCCTCATTTTTTTAACAGGAAGGGAAGAAAATGTCAAAATAGAAATATGAAGAAAATACACCATGTTTATATAAATGTTTGTCCCAAACACGACAAAGATAAGGACATGAAACGGATGCAGGTATACAAATACATAAAAAATATTGTTTAATATATGTATCTTTTATTTTTAAAGCCAATTCTTTGTGTAAACTTTTCAACACATGATATCCAGTTAGTCTTCCTGCTCGATGAAATATATGATAAGTGATTTCATATTTACTTTTTATGAACCATATCGGAAATCACAATAGAGATTTAAATATTTCAGAAACTTTCCATAGACATTGTTATAACCAATGGTATGTTAAGTATTACGATTTTGGTATATGTACCGACGATTATCAATATACATACAGATATACAGATATTTTCAATATTTTAGCCACACTGTCTCACTGAGGTGGATGTAATTTGGTATTCTTGGTATATGAACGAAGATATATGCACATACATCTGTTTGGGAAAAGTCTCCATATAGGCCCATGTGGTTTTAATAGCCCCCCATACAATGACCAGGCTTAAATATTGGGGGACGATTTGCAATGTCGTATCCATATATTTACAGAACTTTATTAGAAATGTAAAAAACGCACCGCATGGTGAGGGTTATAAACTGTTCTCTACTCTTAATGGAAACTAGGTCAATCATATACACCAAATTGCCCAGTTCATTAAGCACAACTTTACATCTTCATTTGCTTTAAATTAAGAAGAATTGCAAAAGTCAAATGATTTCATTTGTTGATAAATGGGTCAACAATATTCATTTGAATTGTATCACATTTGGAACAGGAGCAACTACATGTTGTTGATAGTCTTCCAAGAAAGACACACAAACAGCATGGTGAAAGAGAAAATTACGAATGTTGTGCTTTTACAATTGGTTCATGTAAATTCACATGTGTCCAAATAAAAATTGGGTAGATAGCCAAATAACAATAGTCTGACCTGGTCAAGTATGTGGGTAATTAAGTGCTATATGATGCATGTGTAGATTTTTTTGGTGCCATGTATATCAATTTAGAGTAAATGTTATACACACAATTAAATAGGTGAATAAATGTACTCTCATAAATCTAAACGATTTTATGTCAAATATCTCCAAAGTAACTATGAATCTATCTTCCTTCCTTTTGCTTATATCTTCCTACTCACCTCCATTCCAACCTGTTTGTTGCTCCATGGTCATTCGTTATTTGCCCATGATTTCAATTGCGACTGATTGCTTAATATCTAATATACCGCAGAAAAGGAAGTAAAACTCAAAACCGGAAACTTCAAATGGAAAATGTGAGGAAAAATACACAACTTTTATAAAAAAAAAATCATCCGATACAGGATAAGACTTGGCAGCGCATGATATCCGGTTAGTCTCCCTGCTAGCCGAGGCATACGGTGAGTGAATAAATCATTTAATATGTACAAAAAAAAAAAAAAACGTACATATAAATACATACATAACAAGTGTTCTTGACATTTAGATGATGGTACAATTTGTAGTCGTTGTGCGTCATACTACATTTAATGATGTTTGACACCATACAAATGACAGGTCAGTAACTTTGTGGAACAAGGAACATATTTGAGCCTTGTGATCACAAATGAGTATTTCTTATTCTTATGTCTATTACTGTTTTCTCTATACAGATTAATTAGAGTTTTTAAATTAAAATACGCAATATTTTTACGGATAACCAACCCTGACGACAAGAAGATCATGCAGTCTATTGCAATATCTACAGTACGTATGTGCTTAATGTTTCGAATCCCTTCTCAACTGGGCAACACATGACATCCTGTGAGACAGGATATTATGTTCATATGTTTATAACAGGCAAACAGAATCGAGATAGACCCATGGTTCCTTTTGAGAATATGCATAGAATCACTTTCTGAGTCGATTTACGCATGTTCGTTCGTCCATGTATTTTTGTGAACAAAGTACAAGTCGCATTTATGATCCGATTTAGATGGAATTTGGAAAAGTCCACTTAATTGGCCAAGGACGAAACATATTAAAATTGGAGAAAATTGGTTCACATATAGATATAGCTCCCATATATAGTTTCGTCCGATTTTATGTCAATGATGTACCCAACTCCCAATATTTGTCCGATTGGGACAAAATTTTGCACAGAGTACTGAATTAGGTCCAGACTGATGTCAGCGAAGTTTCAGATTTATTAATAACTATCATATATAGTTTCGTCCGATTTTTTGTGAAAGTTGCACCTAACGCGTAATATTTGTCCAATTGGTACAACATTCTGCACAGAGTCATGAATTGGGTCCAGACGGATGTCTGCGATGTTTTAGATATAGCTCCCATATATAGTTTCGTCCGATCTTATGTGAATTATGCACCAAACTTTCAATATTTGTCCGATTGGGACAAAATTTTGCACAGAGTACTGAATTATGTCCAGACTGATGTCGGCGAAGTTTTGATAAAATCGGTTCAGATTTAGATATAGCTACCATGTATAGTTTCGTCCGATTTTCAGCACTAAAGGGCCAAAAAATATTGGCGATTGACACACAATTTTTCACAACGTACTGAAGTTACTATAACGTATAACGTATGTCAAGTTTTGTTGAAGTCGGTTCAGATTTGGATATAGCTTCGATATTTACTTTCGACCGATTTCATTTAAATGGTGCACCAAACTTCTAATGTTTATCACTTCCATTGTTTTACTATGAGGGTAGGAATGTACAGAAATGATAGGTATGTACAGAAATGATGCCATCATTCAGTCCACAACTTTATAGAAATGCACCGAAATAACGGCTGTTTTCTAAAAATAATGTTGTAATTTTTGATGTTCTTGTTAACTGTTATTCGCTAAATGGAGGTAGACATGGTTACGTATAAGCATTGATGTTCCTTTTATTTTGTTCCTTATACGCCACTAGGGACTGACTGTAAAATGCCATATTCTGATTCCAAGTCGAGCAATGGAAAGATACTACTTTATGAGCTCATCAATGGCTGTGTGAATGACATAATTAGTGTTGAATAATATAAAAAAAATGAAACGCTTAAATGTCATATACTGGGAATACAAATACGTTTTATGGTGATGCGTATGTCTTGATTGTGGGAAATAAAATTCCAATTTAATATTTTACGAAGTCATAAAAAACGGAAGAGAATCGTTAACATATTAAATATTGGAAAGCAAAACATAAAAAATGTTGTCTCATTGCAAATGCCAAAAATATGGCAAGGATTTCGGTATTGATTTATAATGTAGTGCTCAGCTGTTAATAGTTTTCACTTAATGTCGTATCAACTGAAAAGGAAAGTTTCGGAAATCCCTCTTCAAAAAACAATTCAAAATTGAGCTTATTAAAGTTTTTGATTTAAAGCTATATATATATATATATATATGTATATATATATGTATATATATATGGTCAATATTGCCAATCTATTAATATTCCATTTTCAAAAAATCAGCTTTTTTGTTTTTGTGGCACATCAATGATTTTTGGTACACATATAGAGAAAAATGTTCTGACTCCGAAACCGTTCGCGATCAAATTTTTAGTTGATGCGCTCAAAAGTTATCGAGGTTTTAATTTTGGACATAAGAAAAAAATCTTAAAATTACGTTGATATATATCTTCCTCCGTAAAATAAGAATATGAATATATTATAATAATCACGATAAAGTTGCACATCTTCGCGAAATATGAGAAAAATAAAAATAATATAGCAGATTACATCAATATTTTCATTATATTAATGACATACACACACCTAAAAATTAATTTAAAAATATCTACATAATCTAAACACGATGGTGAATCAAATGATATCAAAATCACACAAGTCCTTGTAGCGGTTTCTAAATCAAAGCGACAACAAAACAAGATATTGAGGAAAAATATTTGTTTTTGGTTCGAAAAAATAATGTCATCATATTATTTTTTTTTAATTGTATACAAGAAATTTCAGAAAAAAATGTTGGGGTTATTCTGCAATTTTACCCGAATTTCGCCGAAAAATTGACATATATAATAATAATCACTTTTTGTGTATAAGTATACGCCTTGCGGATTATATCAAGACCCTTCCGATAAATCTTAGAATTCTATAAATAGGAATAAATCTTAAAATAAAATAATATTATGAAATATACATTTTAAATTGCGTGTAAATCGCGTAATTCTCAAAATCATTTGATGCGCATGCGGTTGCGCAGTTTATCTTCCAATCCATATATATTTTGCGAAATTTCATTTGACGGCTAAGATGTGCCGCACGTTACATTGAAGTACCCAAAAAATCGTAAAACGCGAATAATTCCCGAAAACTTCATATGCCATTAACGCGCAACCGATTTCGGTGTGCACCCTAAAAAAATACATCGATCTATACCGATTTCAATGTGGTCCATCAATGTGGTCACACTAGTTTTGAGATAAATTGGGTACATCTCTCTTTCGGCTGAAGTTTTTAAAGCTCTCTTTTCGAACAAGATCAAAATCCGTATGATGTCATTTATTGAAGCGGAAATGATCCATAGAAAACGCAAATAAATCCGCGATATTTTCAAAAACATTTTTTGCCAAATTTCGTGTTTTTGGAAGGCCAGTTCCCGCCGTTCTAGTAGTTGGATTTTCACGAAGTTGATTTTATATCATCCGAAACGTAAAAAACCTTATTGATCGCGGGTACCCATATCATTCAGTTGACAGATCTAAAAATTTGGCCCGAAAAATAGGTTTTTTAGAAATTTGATCGCACAAAATTCGCACCTTCGGATGAATATTACTCTGAAGCTGTGCATACTACATACACAAAATACATATCAAATTACGCAGATTCGCGACTACAATAATCTTATAATCGATTTTTATAAATTCCTGTTTGCGTATTAAAGCTAGAAGTAAAATTAAAAAAAAAAACACTCAAAATCGAGCTTCAAAATGTCAGCATCATTTAAAGGTAGATGCAGTTAAAATTTTGAAAAATGATACATAAGGGGCGTAGTCCCCATTTTGTTGGATTCTAGTTTTCTTTTGACACGAAGACCGTGCAATGAGTGGCTTAGTCACAAATCGATAAAGAACATAAAAAAACTGGTTCGCCTCAACCTGTTTTTACACATTTTTTTACATTAAAGTAGACACAGCTTCCACCAAAATAAATTTTGGAGGTCAATATCATGAACAGTTTGCAACGACAGATCAATTAACCCAAAACTATTCACTTTTTTTCATATACTTAAGTAGTTCCCGAGTTATAAAGGGGTGAACCTCCGCTTCAGCTATGATAAAAAATTGGCAATATTGCCCATATATATATCAAAATGGAGCAAAAAAAATTTATACTAACGCATCAATTGAGAACGGCTGGACCGATTTGGATCAAATTTTCTTTCAATTGTCGGTAATTACAGTGGGTTTTTATGAAAGAAATTTTTGAGAAAAATCCGCGAAAATCTTGCAAAAATTATTTTAAAGAAACGGCTGGAGCGAGTCAAATCGCTCCAGCCGTTAGTTTCTGGTAGTATTCTGTAATTGAAGTGAAAAGGTTTTAATGAAAGAACATTTTGAGAAAAATCCGCGAAAATGTTGCAAAATATATTTTGAAAGATATGAACATTTCCACACATTTTATATCGAACGTTTATGGTTTCATTTCTTCGTAGTTCTTTTTGGACATATTTTGGGCGAAAATGGGCAGCGTATATCTTTAAGTAATTCTCAATTATGGAAATTTCTCAAAATATGTTAATTTTAATTTATATTTTCATTAGAGTTAAATGTAGTAATAAGAAATCGAAAAGAGAGAGTAAGATTAATCGTTATCTTGTTGGCCATAAAAATGTGTCAAATCTAACGCAGCTTTCTTGGAGCATGTATGCGGTATGTGTAATACAATCTAAGGCCAAATGTATTCCCAACCAGTAGGGAAAGTACTAAAATCGGACTTGGCCGACTATATGATACCCTTCACCACTTTGGGTATCTTCGTCATACCTGTCCTAACAGACGTCGCCTTGAACGAACTTAAATATGCGATCTTTCTCTATATGTGAACCGAAAAATATCAAACCCTACACACGCCATTCTGCAACCCATGCTAATTTTTGAAAATCAAATCAGACACAGGTTGTTTATTTGGTACACAATTAACTTGAATTCGGTCGAAAATATATATGGACGCTATGTCTGTATCTGCACCAAATTCAACGAAATGCAATAAAGCCATTCTAGTTTCAATTTTATACGTCGTGCAAAATTTCGTGTCAATCGGATAAACATTAAAAGTTTGATGCACCATTTACCTACAACCGGACGAAAATGTATATGACAGCTATTTCTAAATCTGATCCCATTTAATCAAAACTTAGCGGGAAACTTAAATTGGGAACAAGAAATATTATATTGAAAATTTGTCAGTACAAAAGTTCTGATCGTGTTTAAGTAAACACTTAATGGGCAATTTTATATTGGAGCCTCCACAAGGAATTACTCATATTATCAAAACGGACCGCCAGTCATTTGGTACCCAAAGGGCAATATATCCCCTTTCAAAAAAACCAGTAAGGAAAGATCAAAAGTCGGACGGAGCCGGCTATATGATACCCTTCATCACTTTGGGTATACACAACAGATGAGGTGTACAATTTCCTGTAGATAGAAGACACATAGCATCTTTGGAAGACCATTGAAATGGAATCGGACGAAATTAAATGTGTGAAGTACATTGATATCTGAACTAAATTAAAACAACTCATACACATACAATTTTGATATTTATGAAAATTTGAATGTCTATCATTTGTATGAAATCGAGCAAACTACGTATGTTTCTATATACAAATGAACGTATGATGCAGCACAGCACATGAGCATATATATGTCTGTTCGATTTACATGAAATATTACATTGCGTATTCCATATATGTTTTCATCCGATTTCATCAAAATGATGCACCAAAAGATGCGAATTAGTGCACAACTTACCAAATCTAATCTAGAATAACGTGTATTAGATTTTTGCTCTGACAACTATGTTGTCAGGGTATTATAGCTTTGTGCAGCCCCAAAAGTTTGTAACGCCGCGAAATATTGGTCCTAGACCCACCTTTAAGTATACCAATCGTCATATCTCCGTCCGTCTGTCCATTATAATTTGTAAACACGATACAGGCCACAGTTATGGACCAATCTTCACGAAATTTTGCATGTAGGATGGGTTCTGGCCAATGAAGACCCCTATTGTTTTTGGTAAAGATCGGTTAATATTTCGGGGATGAAATGGACCAAATACTTAATTTTTGTCGGTTTTTCTGGTCGCTCCAGAGGCCGCAGTTATGGTCCGAACATCGTGAAATTTTACATGGAGAAGGGTATCGGGTCAAAGAATAAGCATGTCTGTTTTGATAAAGATCGGTCAATATTTAGCTGGTCAAATTGACCCTGACTTTTGTGTGAAAAATTACAAAATTTTTATTCTGGGGCGTATGTACATGCTCCTGAAGGACATATAATCTAGAAATTTATAGTATATCCAAGAGGAGTTATTGACCTTCAAATTTATACCAATTATATGGCTGTATGTACTCTGATGTGGCAGTTATACGTAATTAGGTAAAGGTGACTATGTGCATAGTATTACTATTACTCCATTAGAGGACGGAAATATGGCGTTGATCGTTTTGAAATTGTACATGACGTTCCGATTATGGTCAAGGACGACGCCGATACTTTTCGGTAAAGTTGAGATTTCATTCAGGGTGTGCATTGAGCAGAAAACTTCGATTTTGTCAGATTTTCTAGTCGCTCCTGAGGCAATTATTATATGCAGAACATCGCATATTTTACAAGGTGAAGGGGATCTGACCAAATACTTAGAGCGGCTGTTTAGATGATGATCGGTCAATATTCCGAGGGTCAAATCAATCAAAACCTAAAGTGACCATTTTTTTATTTTATGGCGTAAAAACTAATTCAAGAAAAACATGCTAGGCTTAGAAATTGGAGTTGTTGATCTATAATCTTTAAAAAGGGTGCAAATATCAGGAATTATATATAGTTGTGTTGGGTATCATATGGTCGGCCCCGTCCGACTATACTACTTCGCCCACTGGTTAACATAAAATTTTCCATAAATTTCAGATTAGCATGTATAAGGGTTGTTTTAATTTAGTTCAAATATCTATGTACTACACACAGTTAATTTCGTACGATTCCATTTCAATGGTCCTCCAAATATGCTATGTCTATTCTATCTAAAGGGTATTGCACATATGAGCATCTCTTGTATGTACCCAAATTGGTGAAGGGTATCATATAGTCGGCCCGTCCGACTTTCCTTACTGTTATTATACCCTACACAACTATGTTGTCAGGGTATTATAGCTTTGTGCAGCCCCAAGAGTTTGTAACGCCGCGAAATATTGGTCCAAGGCCCACCTTTAAATATACCGATCGTCATATCTCGACTAGCTGATTCGATCTAGACATGTGTGTCCGTCCGTCCGTCCATTATAATTTGTAAACACGATACAGGCCACAGTTATGGACCAAACTTCACGAAATTTTGCATGTAGGATGGGTTGTGCCCAATGAAGACCCCAATAGTTTTTGGTAAAGGTCGGTTAATATTTGGCGGATGAAATGTACCAAATATTTAATTTTTATCGGTTTTTCTGGTCGCTGTAGAGGCCGCAATTATAGTCCGTGCAAGGAGGAGGAAATCGGGACAAGGAATAAGGATATCTGTTTTCATAAAGATCGGTCAATATTTAGCGGGATAAACCAAATTTGTATTCTATGGCGTATATGTTTACTCCTGAAGGACATAGACCTGAGAAGTTGATAGTATATCAAAGAGGAGTGGTTGATGGAAATATGGCGTTGATCGTTTTGAAACTGTACATGACGTTCCGATTATTGTCAAGGACGATGCCGATACTTTTCGGTAAAGTTGAGATTTCATTCAGGGTGTGATTTTGTCAGGTTTTCTAGTCGCTTCTGAGGCAATTATTATATGCAGAACATCGCATATTTTATAAGGTGAAGGGGATCTGACCAAATACTTAGAGCGGCTGTTTAGATGAAGATCGGTCAATAATCCGAGGGTCAAATCAATGAAAACCTAAAGTGACCAATTTTTTTTTATTTTATGGCGTAAAAACTAATTCAAGAAAAATATTTTGGAAAACATGCTAGGCCTAGAAATTGGAGTTGTTGATCTATAATCGGTAAAAAGGGTGTAAATATCAGGAAATATTGCCCAGGCTCAGAATATAGAACCGCAGAAAGTTTGCTTTTCGTGGTAGTTGTGTAGGGTATCATATGGTCGGCCCCGTCCGACTATACTACTCCGCTCACTGGTTAACATAAAATTTTCCATAAGTTTCAGATTAGCATGTATAAGGGTTGTTTTAATTTAGTTCAAATATCTATGTACTACACACAGTTAATTTCGTACGATCCATTTCAATGGTCCTCCAAATATGCTATGTCTATTCTATCTAAAGGGTATTGTACATATGAGCATCTCTTGTATGTACCCAAATTGGTGATGGGTATCATATAGTCGGCCCGTCCGACTTTCCTTACTGTTATTATACCCTACACAACTATGTTGTCAGGGTATTATAGCGCCGCGAAATATTGGTCCAAGGCCCACCTTTAAATATACCGATCGTCATATCTCGACTAGCTGATTCGATCTAGACATGTGTGTCCGTCCGTCCATTATAACTTGTAAACACGATACAGGCCACAGTTATGGACCAAACTTCACGAAATTTTGCATGTTGGATGGGTTTATTTGGCGGATGAAATGTACCAAATATTTAATTTTTATCGGTTTTTCTGGTCGCTGTAGAGGCCGCAATTATGGTCCGTACATGGAGGAGGGAATCGGGCCAAGGAATAAGGATGTCTGTTTTTATAAATATCGGTCAATATTTAGCGGGATAAACCAAATTTGTTGTTCTATGGCGTATATGTTTACTCCTGAAGGACATAGACCTGAGAAGTTGATAGTATATCAAAGAGGAGTGGTTGACCTCTAAATTGATACCAATTATATTGTCGTATGTAATCGGATGTGGGAGATACACTTAAATATTTACAGGTGCTTACGTATTGATATAGTATTCAGTAACCCATTACCACACTAGAGGACAGAAATATAGCGCTGATCGCTTTTAAATGAGGATCCAGGTGTGGTCAACTACAAAGGCTATAATTTTTCGGTGATGATCAGATAATAATTTTGGGATGAATTAGACCGAAAACTTAATTTTTAGTGTTTTTTCGAGTCGATCTATAGGCCACAAATGAAAGCCGAATATAACAACACAACCCACCGTGAAGGGAATGTGTACTGAATATTAGTAATATTTGTTCACCCCGTCCGACTATACTGCTTCGCTCACTGGTTTATCATTTTAAAACTTAATAACTATTCAGGTATAACAAATGCTTTCAATTGACAGTCCATGTTAAATGAGTTTGTTGTTCAATGGATCAAACCTACACAAATAGTTTTTGATCGCCACCAGCAAAGTGGACCTATCAATGCCGCAATTGCTTTTGAGCATTTTAATGAAATTTTCATTAGATTGTACTTATCCTAACTTGTTGGTTTGTGATGGAGCAGTGAAAATAGCCGCGTTGATTGTTACACAATTATAAAACTAAAAGCACACAACATACGTTACTCGTTTGATGCACAACAAGTGGAAGGCAATTGAGCTAATTGTAGCAATAGCCAATTCAAATGAGATAGGGATGATCAAAATCAGTCATACATTATGTATATGTACGTTTTCTAACGTTCTAACGAGTTTTACGGATTTTTGTCGGCAATAGCAAGTAAAAGTTACAGCATTCCATTACTCGATATTATCAAAATATGTCATCACACATTTCAAAATTACAGAAAGAACTAAATGACAAATATGTCATTGGAATCAATTCGCATACCAACAAATCCAACAGCTTTGTACAATTTCTGAGTTCAGAATACGAACTCATTTAGAATGTTCAACAAACATATTTGAATTATGTCAATAATTTGAATTTCGATGTTCTTTGGTAAAGAACAAATGCCAATAGATTGAATTGGATGGAGATCGGTACACATGTGCATAATTACACAAATATGAATACATAGAATGGGTACAGAGGAATACGCACACGTATTGAAATGAATATGGCCCACAGCATAAATAAATGATGTCTTTGATTCAATTCCCTTAAAGTTATGTATTGATGACCGACGTTTATTGTAGTTATAGGAAATTTTTAATAGGTCATCACCTCCAACTGTAATAAGTGGTTGTTATAACAGTTGTAATAATAACGTCAGTTTAAACAATTGGAGATTTTCTGATAATTAACATACTTAAGCTTGTATGCCCATAAAACAAATATACATTTAAGACATCAAATAAATTTCATCAAATATTGCTTAAGGGAACCACCCCCCCCCCCCCCCCCCCCCCATTCACGATTTTTTATCTTTAAGATTTTAAATGGGCTGGTAAATGAATACCAATACCAATGAAGATTTAAAAAGGAAGAAAAATAATTTACCAAAATTTGTTGTTGTTGTTTTGTTGTTGTTTTTTGGGTTTAAAGAAAAGTCCATATTTTCGATGGCGGGCATGATAACTCCACACTGGAACATCGGAATCCGAAAATTCCAACTGTGTTAGAAAGAGGACATGTCTGGCTCTCGTATGAACTAGGATTATTGACTTCGCACAACAATTAACAAAATGGCGGAACTTTGAAAAACATTTTTTGGAAAATCGCCTATTTTTTACCACAAACTTAGTTAAAAAATAAGGAAGATCTTCACCGATTGGCTTTATCCTAGTTCATACGAGAGCTACACACTCCCAGAGAAACGTGTCAAAATTTGAAACCGATTGGATTATTAGTTTTTGAGTTATCGTGCCCGCCATTCGTTGTGAGAAAAACGCGTTTAAAGTTTGAAAAGCCCTTTAGCTGTCACTTGATGCTGACACAATAAATCGGCTATATCTTCAAGAGTTCTTGAGATTTTCACTTGAAATTTTGTAGGAACATTCTAGAATTAGAGTAGATACGAATTAAATCAAAAAAAATTTGACACCGAGAATGGGGGGGGGGTCCCCTTAATTAAAGTTCAACATCATGTCTGTGATGTTGTCTGTAGACAATCAACGATATGTTTGCCACATTTGTATACCGAATTTCTTCCATCCATGTATACCGAATTCCTTCTGGGCACCAATTTTTGTTTTCGTATAAAATTTCTTAATGATGACCTCTCATTCAGTCATTCTATCACTTATCACTTGACTTTATATGTTTTTTATCCCTAAAATAGCTCGGTTGCTTTCACTTTCAAATGAATCTGCGTTTGTCACATACATTTATACATAAAATATGTATAATGTCAAACAAACTTCGAGGTATACATTTTAGTTATTTGTTAAGTTTAGAATATGCAATGTTGTTGAGTTATTTTTTAAACTCCAAATACTAACAAAGGACAAAACAAGTATTCGTATTATGGTGCAAATATAAATACCATTATACGGTTGCAGTTTTAATATATCCTTCGCAGGTGAAATGATTACAACAGAGTGTTAGAACCAAATCCAAAACGCGGAAAAATCAGATAATTATATTAATAAAAAAATGGGGTTATATGGGAACTACGCCTAAAAGGTGTTGACTATTAATAATTTTTGGTAGGGAGATTTGTTTCCATATACGGCTACAAAATACCAAATTTCAGCGCTTTCGGTTGAAAAACGCGCTCAACAACCTCCAAATGCCGAAATTTGGGGGTACCTTTATATGGGGGCTACCAGAAAAAAGATGGACTTATATTTATAATTTTTAGTGGAGATATTTGGTACCCAATAAGAACCCAATATACCAAATTTCAGCGAATTCGGTTGAAAAACGTGCTCAAGAACCCCAAAATACCGAAATTTGGGGGTACCCTTATATGGGAGCTACCAGAAAAAATGGACTTATATTTATAATTTTTAGTGGAGATATTTGGTATCCAATAAGAACCCAATGTATTAAATTTCCGCGAATTCGGTTGAAAAACGCGCTCAAGATCACCAAAATACCGAAAATTGGGGTACCCTTATATGGGGGCTACCAGAAAAAATGGACCTATATTCATAATTTTTTGTGGAGTGATTTGGAAACTATTTAGAACTCAAAGTACTAAATTACAGCCAATTCGGTGGAAAAATACGACCAAAACTGAAATTTAGGAGGTACCATTATATGGTACCAAAATACCGATAATTTGCGGATACCCTTTTATGGGAGCAATGCCTAAACGTGGACCGATATATCTCATCTTCGAACATGATCTGCCTGCAGACAAAAGACAAACCTATGCAAAATTTGAGCACCCTATCTAAATTCCTTCGGAAGATTGCGTGATTACAACAGACGGACGGACGGACGGACGGACATGGCTAGATCGTCTTAGAATTTTACCCTGATCAAGAATATATATACTCCATAGGGTCTGAAATGAATATTTCGGTGAGTTACAAACGGAATGAGAAAAATTAATATACCCTCCATACTATGGTGGAGGGTATAAAAAAGCTTTTCAATATAGAGAAGACGGTAAATTTGTGTACAGTACTAATTTGTGTATACAGTCCAAATTATTTAAATAGCATCGTATTCAAATTTTACGAATTCTGCCATCAGAATTATTTTCGATCCTTGTAAAAATGAATATAGCGAATAATTTAAAATTATTTTTTGTTTGCATTTGGTTTTCTTGATATTGGACTTTATTTTTCCCGAAAGAATGTACTGTATCTCCCGAATGACTGTTCTAACTGTGCAATGAGAAAACCATTCATGAACACTTAATTGACGAATTAGATGAATGCTGTGTCATACCTTGGGCCTATATGGAATATATGCGACAATATAGTTTAACCTACACTACACTGTGGTACAGGGCGTTATGTCTTTATGCAAATGTTTGTAACAAGTTACACGAAATGAATCAGACCCATAGTTACTTTTGAGGATATATATAATCACATTCTGAATCGATTTTTGCTTGCACCACCGCCTGGCTGTCCACATATCACAAAATTCAGCATTAAATAACAAGTAGATATTACTCTCATATATAATTTTTGAATCCTAAAATCACTTTCTGCATTTGGTCAGATATAAAGAGTTATTTCTTACACGGGTACAACATTATTATGACACCTGTTTGAGTCCAATCAACAAGAAGTCGGTGGAAATTGTGTATGGGCTACGAACCGCAATTACTATATGCTCAATTTTGCACTTGTACCAAATTTGCCATCAATACATAAAATCGGACGAAACTAGCTATAAAGCTATATCGAAATCTATACTAATTTTATCGAAACTTGATAGTTTTTACTAATTTCGTTTTCAACAAAACTTGACATACGTTAGACTACAATATGTTGTACCAATGGGACTATCCTTGAGTCTTTGGTGCACCATTTATATAACATAGGAGAAAGTATATATGGGAGCTATATTTAAACCTGAACCGATTTCAATGAAACTTTCCCTCCCTATGTTACGTTGTGCAAAATTTGTGTCAATCGGCCTAACATTGGATCTTTGGTGCACCATTTACTTAAAATCGGACGAAACTTTATATGGGAACTATCTAGACAAATTCCAAATTTTGTGGAAAAAGAAAGAAATATAGGGACTTTGGTACACTATTTTACATTAAATCGAACGAAAATATATATGGCAGCTACATCCAAATCTAAACCGAATTTCAGGAAACTTAACACACATCACTCGAGACTTCAGTACACTATGCCAAATTTCGTGCAAATCTAAAGATATATAGGGACTTTGGTGCACCATTTACATTGAATCGGGCGAAAATATATGTGGAAGCTTTATCAAAATCTTAACCAATTTTTCCCAATAGGGTTCGTCTTTGGGCCATATAAATTAGTTGTGCCAAATTTCTTTCAATTCGGATTATAGATGTGAGGTGTACTTTGTTTAGAATTTAACATAGACAGATAGAAAGAAGGGCGGACATGAAAATGCTACGCATATTCTCAAAAGAAACAATGTATATGTGGGCAATATTGCCAATTTTTTAATATTCCATTTTCAAAAAATCAGTTTTTTTGTTTTTGTGGCACATTAATGATTTTTGGTACACATATAGAGAAAAATGTTCTGACTCCGAAACCGTTCGCGATCAAATTTTTGGTTGATGCGCGCAAAAGTTATCGAGGTTTTAATATTGGGCATAAGAAAAAAATCTTAAAATTACGTCGTTTATTATATTGACCAAAAACGTTGATATATATCTTCCTCCGTAAAATAAGAATATGAATATATTATAATAATCGCGATAAAGTTGCACATCTTCGCGAAATATGAGAAAAATAATAAAATGTAGGAGACTACATCAATATTTTCATTATATTAATGACATACACACATTAAAAAATAAATTTAAAAATATCTACATAATCTAAACACTACGATGAATCAAAATCACACAAGTCCGTATAGCGGTTTGTAAATCACAGCGACAACAAAACAAGATATTGAGAAAAAATATTTGTTTTTGGTTCGAAAAAATAATGTCATCATATTTATTTTTTAATTTTATACAAGAAATTTCAGAAAAAATGTTGGGGTTATTCTGCTATTTTACCCGAATTTCGCCGAAAAGTTGACATATATAATAATAAACACTTTTTGTGTATAAGTACACGCCTTGCGGAATATATCAAGACCCTTCCGATAAATCTTAGGGTTCTATAAATAGGAATAAATCTTAGAATAAAATAATATTATGAAATATACATTTTAAATTGCGTCTAAATCGCGTAATTCTCAAAATCATTTGATGCGCATGCGGTTTTCAGGAAGTCCTGAAGTTTATCTTCCAATCCATATATATTTTGCGAAATTTCATTTGACGGCTAAGATGTGTCACACGTTGCATTGAAGTACCCAAAAAATCGTAAAACGCGAATAATTTCCAAAAACTCCATATGCCATTAACGCGCATCCGATTTCGGTGTGCACCCTAAAAAAATACATCGATCTATACCATTTCAATGTGGTCCATTAAGAACCATGGATGTGCCAGCCAAATCTATTTTTGAGATAAATTGGGTACATCTCTCTTTCGGCTGAAGTTTTTAAAGTTCTCTTATCGAAAAAGATCCAAATCCGTATGAGGTCATTTATGGAAGCCGAAATGATGCACAGAAAACGCAAATAAATCCGCGAAATTTTCAAAAACATTTTTTGCCAAATTTCGTGTTTTTGGAAGGCCAGTTCCCGCCGTTCTAGTAGATGGATTTTCACGAAGAAGATTTTATATCATCCGAAACGTAAAAAACCTTATTGATCGCGGGTACCCATATCATTCAGTTAACAGATCTAAAAATTTGGCCCGAAAAATAAGTTTTTTAGAAATTTGATCGCACAAAATTCGCACCTTCGGACGAGTATTACTCTGAAGCTGTGCATACTACATACACAAAATACATATCAAATTACGCAGATTCGCGACTACAATAATCTTATAATCGATTTTTATAAATTCCTGTTTGCGTATTAAAGCTAGAAGTAAAATTAAAAAAACACTCAAAATCGAGCTTCAAAATGTCAGCATCATTTAAATGTAGATGCAGTTAAAATTTTGAAAAATGATAAATATGGGACGTAGTCCCCATTTTGTTAGCTCTTAGTTTTACTTTGACACGAAGACCGTTAAATGAGTGGCTTAATCACAAATCGACAGAGAACATAAAAAACTGGTTCGCCTCAACCTGTTTTTACACATTTTTTTACATTAAAGTAGACACAGCTTTCACGCATATACACTTAGGAGGTCAATATCATGAACAAAATCATGAACAGTTTGCAACGACAGTTCAGTTAACCCAAAACTATTCACATTTTTATACCCCACACAACTATGTTGTCAGGGTATTATAGCTTTGTGCAGCCCCAAGTGTTTGTAACGCCGCGAAATATTGGTCCTAGACCCACCGTTAAGTATACCGATCGTCATATCTCGACTAGCTGAGTCGATCTAGACATGTGTGTCCGTCCGTCCGTCTATCCATTATAATTTGTAAACACGATACAGGCCACAGTTATGGACCAATCTTCACGAAATTTTGCATGTATGATGGGTTCTGGCCAATGAAGACCCCTATTGTTTTGATAAAGATCGGTTAACATTTAGGAGATGAAATGGACCAAAAACTTTATTTTTGTCAAATTTTCTGGTCGCTCCACAGGCCACAATTATGGCCCGAACTTCGCGAATATTCACATGAATAAGCGTGTCGGGCCAAAGAATAAGCATGCCTGTTTTTATAAAGATCGGTCAATATTTAGCGGGTCAAATGGACCCTGATTTTTGTGTGAAAAATTACAAAATTTTTATTCTATGGCGTATGTATTTACTCCTGAAGGACATAGACCCGAGAAGTTGATAGTATAGCCAAGAGAAGTGGTTGACCTTTAAATTGATACCAGTCATATTGTCGTAGGTACTCGGATGCGGGAGTTACACTTAAATATTTACATGTGCTTACGTATTCATATATTATTTAGTAACCTATTATCACACTTTAGGGCGGATATATAGCCTGGTCGCTTTGCAAGCTTTCATGAGGTTCCAGTTATGGTCAAGGACAACGCCTAAAATGTTAGTTGATGATCAGATAATAATTTTTTGGATGAAGTGGACCGAAAACTTAATTATTTGTACTTTTCAAGTCGAAAGCCGAACATCACAACACAACCTACGGTGAAGGGAATCTGGACAAGAAATTAGGGGGGCTGTACTGATTATTAGTAACATTTTCTAACCTCTAGCCAGTCAAAAGTGTGCAAATAGATCAATTTAGAGATCTAATATAAGAGCAGCCCTACTATTAGATAATTTTGAGGATTTCAATCATATTTTCTCACGCATTTTCGGGATATTTAGGTCCTATGAGTTTTTTGCTAGGAGCCCCCATTAATTTTATATATTTTGATTGTCATCTTTATTGTGGAGAGCATAAATGCTTAGGTCGGGCCGAAAATGGCATCCTTTTTACTTGTTCTCATATCGTTTTGTACTTTCCTCTTATCATTCTATACTAACATATTACACATATAGGTGAACAAATTTGATACATAATTTGTTGAACAGAAGATGATATGGTATGACTTGGCATTGCATATATCTTCATGAACAAAACATCTACATATTAGGGTCCTTTACAATATCTGTTCTTAGTTTTCTGAATCTTACCAACAAATTCTTAAACACATTTAAATAATGCACATTCATTTCATTATTAGTTTTATTAACTCAGATACATTTATTATTGTATTATCACATTTCATAATAATTGTGCAAGCATGCAAACTATGGTAATGAGGGTTTTCTTAATATAAATTTTATGTTTATGATATAAAAACCGCCAAGATCAAAAAACATTTGCCCCTAGGTTTATGAACATGTAAAAAACTATCCAACAATTTAAAATAGCATTAGACAGGTAGTATGTATAACGGATGGATATTTTATGACTCTCGTAAAGGCGGATAATATGAACATCTGCCCATAACTTAATTACGCGGTTGATATAAATGTAGAATAAAGGTATTTCCATCTGAATCGGATTAGAAAAACGGATTTTACTGCTAACTCTTTAACGAAATTTCATAGAAAATAATAAACAGGATTTTTGTGGATTTCCAATTTCCTTTAAAATCTTGTATATCTACATAAGTGATTTATGTCATATATAGCGTAGATAAGACATCTGTCACTTAAGGTAATTCTGTCGAATGGACGATTCCGAGTTGTAGATATTTTAAAAATATACAACAGGTAGTCGATTTGTATTCCATTGCACTTATCGGAAGCTGCTATAAATAGTGTGCATATAACTCAAGTTGGCATAGTTTCGCGCAATCCCCCTCTGTACAAACATACCTTCTCTTTTCAAAAACATAATGAAGCAATCAATGATATCACACCTCCTAATTAAGAATTTCCAAAAAATTCACATGACAGATTATGTGTTCAGTACTATGGATGAACTGTATGCAACGCTTCCTTCTGAAGTAACAACAACTGCTGCTCACGGAACACCGAGATCGACACTAATCAATCAACAATCAATGATGGCAAACCTCTTAATTAAGAATATGCAAAAAATGCGCCTGCAAGATTGTGGGTTCAGTACAATGGATGATCTGTATGCACCCCTTCCCTCCGAAGCATCAAATGCCATTTCCGGAACACCGAGATCAACACCAACCAATTCAACTGGATTGAAGAAAAAACACAAACATCAGGTCCGCATATCCCCATATACACCGAAATCATCAGTCAAAGCTAGGAAATCGCTACAGTTTTAAAATACTAGCATGATGTTAGTATAGAGTCGATTGTGTACATATAGATTAATATAATGTAATAAAAGCATAGCTTTTGTCAATATACGTTTTAAGTTTAACTTTAATAAAACAAACATGTATAAAGCAGAATTTCAATAACTTGTGTCCCTTTTTTACCAAAAAACTCTCATATTTGTAATAATTAAAGGGCATCCACCTTCAAAAATAATCAATAATTCATTGTACAGTATATAAATGAAATGCAACAAATATTAATGTAAAAAATTCTTCTATATGAACGCTGCACGTAAAAACAAAAGAAATGTTTTTATATGACTTGAGCAGTTCAGCGAACCATTTTGAAATTGGAGAAAATGGAATCAGATTTTATGTAAAGAGATCAACTCGGTTCAAATTTTGATATAGCTTCCCTATCTATTTACGTTCAATATCACACAAATGGTGCACTTAAGAGCTTATGGAACTTGTTCGCTTTACATGAAATTTTGCAGAGAGTATTGGTTGAACTCGGTTTTGGTTTAGATATAGCTTCCGTATATATTTCGATCCGGTTTCTTCTGAATTGTGTAAGAAATAGCTACAGTTTTTCCGATTGGGACGAATTTCAGCACAACAAACCAATTTGGAGCTACAATAACCCATATTGGATTTTGTAAAACATATTCAGATGTAGAAATAATATAACCCCTATATATTTTCGTCTGAGTTCATGCAACCCCATAAAAAGCCAGTAAGGAAAGTAGTAAAGTCGGACTGGGTCGACTATATGATACACTTCACCACTTTGGGGATATTCTACATATGTATATTTACAGATGTGTATCTTACAGATGTTTCGAAGGAACATTGACATGAAATTGAACGAACTTAAAAATGCGATCTTTATATATAAGTAAATCGACTAACATCAATCCTTACACATGCCATTCTGCAATATATTCCATAATTTTTCAATAGACTTTAAGCAAACTATGCGCACGGTATTTGGTATGCTTCACTGTTTAAAATGTAATATCAATCAATCACCCGTTGAATATTTGGTTTACAATCAACATGAATAGGTAGAAATTATATATGAAAGATATGCTATACCTAAATCTGAACCGATTTCAAGGAAACTTGTCCGAGATTAATTTATATTAATTTCAGTACGTTTTGCCAAAAGGCCTAGCTATGGGTCTTTAGTACACCATTTACTTAAAATCAGACGAACGTATATATAGGAACTATATGTAAATCTGAACCAATTTCAAGAAAACTTGACACACTAAAGGTTATAGTAACTTCAGTATATTGTAAAAAATTGTGTGCGGGTCGGCCAATTTTTGGTTCTTTATGGGAGCTATATCTAAATCTGAACCTATTTTCTCGAAACTTGGCACACATCATTCTGGACCTAATTCAGTACTCTGTGCCAAATTTCGTGCAAATCGAAAGATATAGAGGGACTTTGGTGCCGCATTTACCTTAAATCGTCCTTGGGCCAAATAAGTTACTTGTGCCAAATTTCATCCAAATATGATCATAAATGCAACCTGTACTTTGTACAAAGACATTAAACCCTTTATCACAGTGTGGTGAAGGGTATAAATAATTGGTGAAGTGTGTTATAAAGTCATTCCACCATCCCTCGACTGTCCATATCTTGACAGGTTACTGCATAAAATAGTATATTATATTATGACAAACCGCAAAGATTAAAAACATGCCCCTAAGATTATAGCCAAATTAGAAATCCATCTAAGAATTTATAATTACATCAGACAGGTAGTGTGGATAATGGATGTATATTTTATGACCTTCGTAAGGGTGGATTATCCGAACATTCCGAACATTAATTCCGTTATCTGACATTTTAGTACATTTACTATAAAGATATACTCAAAAAGTGTATATCTTGCACTTAACTAAATTATATAAATCTCTATCTTACACTGAGGGTTTGAGAATTAGTCACACATGGAAGATAATTAACAGGAATTTTGTAGATTTATAATTTCCTTCAACTGAGAAGACACAAGGCCACTTCAGATAATTCTGTCGAATGAATAGAAGAATTCCGAATTACATATATTTTAAAAGTACACTACAGGTAGTCGATTTTATTGTCATTGCTTTTGGCGGAAGCTACTATAAATAGTGTACATATCATTCGTGTAGTCATACTTCCTAAAAATCTCTCTACCTACACAGAAAACATTTTTGTTGTGTAAATGCTTGCACAAAATCAAAAATAGAACAATGATTGATGGTCTTAATTAAGAATTTGCAAGCAATGAACCTTAAAATCTGAAAACTTTGTCTACTGTAGTCGGCGAAAAATATCAATAATCGGACAGTTGATAACAATATGCAACCAGAATTTGGGGTTTTGGAAAATTCCTTGTGGGGAGGAAAGTCACTGTCCTGTAAATTAAGAATCCAAAAGGAAAAATTCGTTCAAGTGGCGTGACAAGGCGCAAACTGTGAAATTTGTATGCGGTTACTGTAAGTTATTCTTGAGATGGAATTTTATTAGTCATCTTCACATGTTTGTCCTTATCCAATATTCTACAAAAATGTCGCTCATGCGATTTTAGATACAGTCTCCAAAGACGAGAAATCGATATTCGTACCTTTTCATCGTCTTTTTCCACTTTATTACGATAAACATAGGGCAGATCCGGATCGCTAAATGTTTGAACCAGTTGTTCTGAGGATAAACCCTTCTCTTGTACCAGTTATAACAATTTATCTATATTTATCTATATCTATATTATCTGTATTTTATGTATATGTCTATATATATAAAAATGAATTGCTGTTCGTTAGTCTCGCTAAAACTCGAAAACGGCTAAACGGATTTTTCTTATCTTAGTCTTGAAATGTTCGTGGAGCAGAAAATTTTATGAAGCATATTTGCATTTCCACGAATTTAGTATCGAGGTATTTTGGTTGCACCACGTCATATATGTTGGTTTGGGATATTTAGGGTGAAAATTGGCCGCGTATCATTCCTCTAAGTCTACATATGTATGTCAATTATTGAAAATTTTTCCAAATATTTTATTATTATTTTTTTCAATTGGATTGAGATTGTATTGAAACTATTTTATATGAGCATACCTAAAAATTTAAAAGTATATCATTGAATTTACACGCGATCATTGTATGTACACATTTTCCATATAATGCACGTAAATGTTGTGGCAAATGCTAGGATGAAAAATAAGAAGACAATCTGAATGAAGTTCGTGTCCATTCAGGAAATATGCTTGAAAATGATAATAGTTCCATAGGAACATGTTGTTCCTTAAAGTACCACGCCTTATGCCTAATCATTTGTCAATATCTTTGAACTTATATACAGAACACTTCGCATATAACCGACACAAAAAATGTGTATCACAGACAAAACTAATATACAAGGTATTTTCTCTGCAAAAATCTATCATCAAGCTCAACTGGAAAGAGAACAATTAACGAACAACCAGTAAACCAGCCAAGGCAAAATACCTAATGTGAAGGTTATACCAAAATTTACATCGAAAACATTTATTATAACAAAGAGCCTCATGATTTTACCTATTCAGGTTGAACATGTGACTATAAAATTGCAAAAACGGGGGTAAGAACTTAAACATATCGAAAAATTAACCGGAAATATTTATGGCGTATTTTTAAAACGTTAAGCAATAGTGCATAATTTTTGGGATGATATTATTTATTCACTGGAATCCATTATGCCTAATTATAGCCAACTCTTTGAGAAAATTCGGTCTGTATTTAAAATACCGAAAATGGGGCGGGACCAGTATGTAGGAGCTATATCGAAACTTGGACCTAAATAGAGATTTTTTGCAAAAAGTGTCTTTACCCCCAATATACCGGAATGACAGCTATTACAATGGGAATGACAGCTATTAGGAATTGAACCAATATTGATAATTATACCCTTCACCACTCTGTGGTACAGGGTATTATGTCTTTGTGCATATGTTTGTAACATGCAAAAGGAATCGAGATAGACCCATGGTTCCATTTGAGAATATGCATAGAATCACTTTCTGAGTCGATTTATGCAGCTATTACAATATATATTTAACCGGGAATGGTGATATCTTAGGTTTTTCTAGGAAGATTTGACACCACATGAGTAATGGTATGGGGGATACCATTATATGGGTGCTACCCGGAAACTTGAACCAATATTGATAATTTTTTGCAATGATATTTTGTACTCAATTATGATCTAAAACAATTACAGCCAATTTGCTTGAAAGCGTAACCAAACTCCCCAAAACAACGAATATTATATGTACCGTTATATAGGGGCCAACTAAAACAAGCAAACAACGAACTACAGATGATTAGGTTGAAAAACATGCCCAAATCCCCAAAGGATCGAATAATGTGGAGGCTTTTGGGAAGCTTGGGCAAATTCTGTTAGGAACATTTTGTACTCAATGATGATCCAAAATATAAAATTAAGCCAAACTTCGAATATTATATATTGATAGTTTTATGTAGAGATATTTTCTTCTCAGTAAGTATCCCTATTAAATTAGAAGCAATTCTGTTGAAGGCCGTGCCCAAGATCATCAAATTACCGAATATTGAGAGCTACCATTATATGGGCGGTACCCTGAAACATTAATAATTTTTGGTACGGAAATTTCTGCTCAATGAAAATTACTGCCAATTCTGTCGTCAAAATTCCTCATATTACAAAATACCGTTTTATGGGGGTTACCTTTAAAAGAGAACCAATATGGAACATTTCAAAACCAAATATCCTAGGAGTAGTAATGTATGTGCAAATTTCAAAGCTCTCTCTTATAGTGGAGGGTATAAAAAGCTAACTTAATATTGGTCTACCGTAATGAGGAAGTCTTATAAATATATTGGGAAAATGTAATTAAATGCGAAAGTCAAACATTTGAATGCAAAAATAAAAAAAAAATATTACAAAGATCTGTACACTCTACCTTATAGTGGAGGATTTAAAAAAAATCTAAAATTCCGAGAATTATAAATCAACAATATTGCTGGGCAAGACAACGTTTGCTGGGCCCGCTATTATGTATATAAAAATGAATTGCTGTTCGTTAGTCTCGCTAAAACTCGAGAACGGCTGAACGGATTTTTCATATCTTAGTCTTAAAATGTTCGTGGAGCTTCAGGGAAGGATTAAAAGGTGAGAAAAAATTGAAAACCGCGAAAAATTTACGAAAAAATATTATGAAGCATATTTGTATTTCCACGAATTTAGTATCGAGCTATTATGATTGCACCACGTCGTAGTTGTTATTTTGAGATATTTTGGGCGAAAATTGGTGGCGTATCATTCCTTTAAGCCTTCATTTGTCAATTATTGAAAATTTTGAAAATGTTTTTTCAATTGGATTGACATTGTATTGAACATTTTTTGTTTGAATTCAATAAATAAATGAGCAGTATCATTGAATGTACACGTTTTCCATAGAATGCCCGTACATTTGGGACAAATGCAAGGATGAAAATCAGAAGACATCCGAAATAGAGTTCTGATTCTAAGATCCCTGCCCAAGATTATTTTCTTAAAATAATAAAAATAGTTCCATAGGGACATCTTATTCTTAAGGTACCTAAAATTTTGCTATGCCACGAGAAATCAGGTGGCACCATTATATGATGGTTGTTTGCCTATTCGTTGGTTAGTATCTTTGAACTTATAAACTTAACACCGCGTATATCCGATACCAATAATGTGTATCACAGAGAAAACTAAAATATATGTACGATGATATTATGTGTGCAAAATTCTATCATTAAGTTCATATCAAAAAAACATTATGTTACCTATTCGTATTGAACCTGTGACTATAAAGTTACAAATACCTCAATATGTCAACTACCGATAAATTGAATTAGGAGATCTAATATCATGTAAATATGTTGTTAAGATCGAACATTTCATATGTATATTCCTTAAATCTGCCGGGACATTTATATGAATACAATGTTACAACACTATTAGGTAGTAGGTTGTCCATGCTATTTTAGAATAATGTTCAAAATTATCAGGTTGGAAAAAGGGGGTAAGAACTTTAACATGCAGAAAATTAAACGGGAAATATATATGGCTCCTTTTTAATACGTTAGGCCAACTCTATGAGAATATTCGGTCAAAGCCTTCCAAATTCCGAATGTAGGAGTTTGGGCCTCAAGAATGTGTGTTGCCCTTCAATATGCCGTTATGGTATATTACAGATACTACAATGGGAATGGATATATATTAGTTTTTAAAAGGACGATTTGACACTACATGAGAAAATACCAAACAATGTGGGGATACCATTATATGGGGCTACACGGAAACTTTTACCAATATTGATTTTGGTAAAGAGGTTTTGATCATCCAAAATAAAACATTACAGTCCCTTTGGTTAAAACACTGGAACAAACTCCTCAAAATATCGAACATTTTGAGTAACGTTATATACCTCAAAGAGTGGACCAATATACACATTTGGAAACTTGGGCGAATATAAAATTACAGCCAAGTACCGAATATTAATTGATATTAATTAGAGAGATTTTCTGCTCAATAAGTATTGCTAATATTAAATTAGATGCAATTCTGTTGAACATTTTTAATACCAAATATCTTATAAGTAGTAGAAATGTATGTGCAAATTCAAAATTGTATTTTAAATAAATATATTGGGAAAATTTGAATTATAACCGAAAGTCTAACTTATATGTGCATTTAAATTTATTTTTCTCGAATTCAATAATTTATAACCTTATATCCACCGACTCACTCATTAACATCAAAGTATTACAAGAATCTGTACAATCCACCTTATGGTGGAGGGTATATAAACAAATGTAAGAGGCAAGACAAATTTTGCCGGGCCCGCTAGTGTTATATCAATATTAATTGAAAGGTAAAACATTGTTATCAATAAATTGTCTTCTTAAAAACTGTGTTCGGTACAAAAACATTAAACCGATAATAGTCTAAAGTCGTAAACATGCGGTAAAAATGTAGTCTAAAGTTGTAAACTGGCTGTGATAAGCATTATGTTTTAATATATGGAAATCAGGTTAAAAAAAAATAAATGATCCCAATCGGTTTCTAGCGAAAAGAACTTAATTAGCATGCTTACCATAATAAGTTACATGCCGAAATATAAACGGTGTTGTTTTACTCTACCTTATTTCGATAAATGTGCAAATGTTCATCAAGAATTAACACAGAACCTTACTTGCAAGATCACAATTAGACATTTAAAGCAATCGAATATTCCCAATGCCATGCGAAAGAATAAAAATTAGACATGCTTTGATCTCCGAAACTTATTCTTGTTTATATTAAACAGTATAAATTTACATTGCGTTTGCAACACTTATTAGTCTTAAATACATGACAAAGCTTGCAGAATTTATTATAAAGTTATGCCATTTTGCACAATCATTACTTTGCTTCTTGGATGTTTGGGATTGGTTGTACAGATTCAAGTTATGGTATAACTCCAATATAGAGATATTAGTCTAGCTTTTAGTCACATTTGAAATATGTATACCCTTCACCACACTGTGGTACAGGGTATTATGTCTTTGTGCATATGTTTGTAACGAGATATACACGTGGTTCCTTTTGAGAATATGCATAGATTCACTTTCTGAGTCGATTTATGCATGTCCGGTAGTCCTCCTTCATTCCGTTCGTCTGTAGATGTTAAATTGTAAACAAAGTACAGGTCGCATTTATTGGCACAGCTCAATAATTTGGCCCAAGGACGGGCCCTATTGAAATTGAAAAAAATCGTTTCGGATTTAGATATAGCTCCCGTATATAAGGTAAATGGTAAATGGGGCACCAAAGTCCCTACATATTTTATTTCGTGAAAATCGGGTCAGATTTAGATATAGTTCCCATATATAGTTTTGCCCCTATATACCATTCGATTTGCACGAAATTTTGCAGATTATACTGAATTGTGTCTAGAATGATATGTGTCAAGTTTCGAGAAGATCGGTTCAGATTTAGATATTGCTCCCATATATATTCTCGTCCGATTTAAGGTAAATGGGGCACGTTGTCAATTTAGCACTTTTAGTGCTAGATTTAACACATTTTAATCTCGTTTAGCACCAAAAGTGATTTAGCACTTTTTTAGCATTTTTATTTTAGTTCAATTTCACTGTGACGAATTGAAATTTTTCCATGTTTTACGCGAAGAATCATAAGTGTATTCAAAATTTCCTCGTTTTTTTTCATATGGTGAATATGGCATAGACACTGAGGTTGTAAACCAAGGCTAGGAAATTAAGAGGGGACATTGTATGGCAGCGGTGTAAAAATCATGAAACTATGTTGGCAACATTCTGAAAAGAAGTTATGTATCCACTGGGAATCCGGAAACTCATTTTATAGCCACATGAAAATTTAGAAAATAAGTCGCATTCCACTTTATATTGTGGTTATGCCAAAAGAAATGTTTCGGCAATTTTTTTTAACTGTTTTACTTAAATTAAAAAAATAAATTACAAGAAATATGACATTTATATGGGTGATATGTCTAAACATAAACCTACATAGACAATTTTCTGCATAAATATGTTTTACCTTATAAGAACCCAGAGAATGCGAAAATTGGGGCTCTATCCAAACCTTTATCTTATTTATCATTTTCTTCATAAATGTACACATGCCTTCAAAAACCCGCAATGTGAAATAACACTTACTTTGGTGGGAAAATGTGGCTCAAAAATAGGCTTCTACCGTTATATGGATGCTATACCAAAACATGGACCGGTACCTTTTAGTGGGAATTGACACCAAATTAGAATCAGATATATAAAATTAGATAATTTTTAGTAGGAAATTTGACTACATATGGAGAATCGAAAATATCAAATTACAGCTAAATCTAACATAGAATTTTATTCTGATTAATAACTCTGGAGGATATAATGAATTTGTAAGAAGTACATATTTCATTACCATTTAGCACTTTTTTAAAAATTTAGCACTTTCTAGTACTATTTCAAACAAAATCTAGAATTTTTTTCACAACAAAGTTTTGGCAACACTGCTTAGAGTACTAAATTAGGTCCAGAATGATATGTGCTAAGAAAATCGGTTCAGATTTGGATATAGCTCGCATATAGGGGAGAGGGGGGCACCTTTGAACGTGGGGCACCTTTGAACAGCGCTCATAAAATCTTGGTTTAATATTTTTCCAGAATTTTTGTATATGGCAATCTTGTTCTCTATATGCGTAAACCACTTTGGCTTCCTTTTTCAGTTGTCGAAAAATTGTGCATGGGTGACCATGTTTTCTCAGTGTCATTGTAAACTTTTATTCATTTGGTTGTAAGGGCGCAGGAAGAATATAGTTATCTTTCGTCAAACAATTTTTTTGCATTCCAACAATCATTTCAAACATAACTAATATAATTTCTTTCATATATATTTATTACAAAAAAAGTTATTTTAAATTTCCGAAAAATGCCGTGGGTGGGGCACCTTTGAATATGCCCATTAAACTCGAGTAAAAAAGGAGTTTTTAACTTTTGGCTTCGATTTCTCAAAATTTCAAATGGGCTAATAAGATTACGAAATTAACTGTATTTTTCACCATATTCATTTGTATTTTTAAGTCATTTTATGTTTTAATAACTTTTGATCTAAATTTTTTAAATTGTGAACATTTTTTATATATTTTTTAATGAATTAATGCATTTCTAATATATATGAATAAAATACATACATATTTGAACATAAACACTTTAAAAAACCATGTTGTTCAAAAATGCCAACCCCTGTTCAAAGGTGCCCCCCCTGGGGGGGCAGTTTTGAACACTTTGAGTTCGTCCATTAAAATAGTAATAAAATATATTTATCAAGCTTATAGTATGTCATATGTATATTTATTTTAAAGGTTACATATGTACCTATTAGTTAAAATTTATAAGAAACCAAAAATGATAAAATAAAAAATTTTATAAGGCTTGAAAGCAAAAAGTGTTCAAAGGTGCCCCCCTCTCCCCTATAGTTTTGTCCGATTTTATGTAAATGTGCACCAGAATCCCTTTATATCTTTCAATATTTGGCGAACATGGCGTACTCAATTGAGTCTAGATTTATATATAGCACCCATATATATTTTCGTCCGATTTAAGGTAAATGGAGCTCCAAAGTACCTATATATCTTTCGAGTTACACGAAATTTGCCATAGCGTACTGAATTAGGTCCAGAATGATGTGTGCTATGTTTCGTGAAAATCGCTTTTGCTTTTCATCCGAGTTAATGTAAATTGTGCACTAATGACCAAAAGTTTGGCCGACCGGCATACAATTTCGTACAATGTACTGAAGTTACTATTCTTGAAATATTTCTAACAACCTCTTTTATATATTTGTTCGCTCATGACAAGTGTATTAACATAAATTTTGTGGGTTTTTCTGTATTTTTATTTGCACGTGTTGTTGTTGTTTTTCTGCATGTTCGTGGGGATTTTCGTGTCTTTGAGATGGATATCAGACCCTACCATAGTTCTTGTGTAAGGTTTCGAGAAAATCGGATTAGATTTAGATTTAAGTACGTTCAATTTCATGTCAATATTTCTTCGAAGAGTCGACGTTTGTCGCCCCAGTCCGACTTTATTATTTTCTTTACTGGCCATTATTACAAATTTAACGTTTTTTTTTGTCTACCACAGGAAAGCTAAACAAGTAAAAAAGTCGCTAAGTTCTGCCGAACCAAAATTTTCATACACTAAACAATGAGAAAACGAAATACCAAACTTTATACACTAGGGTTGGGCTAAACAAGACGCATAACTAAAAACTACGAGTGAGCTTTGAAAAATATTTCTGCAATCCTCCGTGAGTCAATATTAATAATTTTAATAGGGACAAATTGGTTAAGAAACGAGCTCGATAACTCAAAAATAGCGAATATTGCCCCCTTATGTGATGGCTACTTCCAAATTTGGGCCATTATTATTCCTCAAGAAAAGATTACTACACAAATTACAGCCAATTCGGTTAAAAAAGTTTCCAACAACCCCAAAATACCGAATAGTGGGTTATATGGGGTATTTTCCACTGGAGAATATTAAAATGGTAATTACATTTTATACGCTCTATATATCAAGTCAGTCATTTCGTTTGCAACACCTGTATCAGAATAAAATTTTATATCGATTTAGCCATAGCTGTCATATACGTTACCGCCCAATTTTCGGTGTCTTTAGTTTTGTGCGCATTTTCTAAACGAAAATTTGCAGACTATCATACCTTTGCGGAGAATATTGTCTTCATATGAATATGTTGTGACAAATATGTCGATAGTTTAGGGATTTTAGTCAAATTTTCCTACTGAAAAGTTACAGGGTTTTTTCCCAGAAAATGTTTAGTATTGGTCAATGTTTGTAAATACATACAGAGGTTACACTTAATTTTTATTATCTTAAAGTTCCCAGTCTATTAGTCAGTAGAGTAGAAACGAATCTAATATTTTATAGTCAGGGACGAATTTCCATTGCATTTTTCTCTAGAATTTGTTCCAATATCGGATACCCTATTGAATGTCCCAACATAATGTATACCCGGTCTGATTAAGGATCAAATGTTTTATATATTTTCCTTTTAAACATTGGTCATGTTTTCGGGGTTTGTTTATGAATGTAGGTAAATATGATAGTTACACTTAAATAATCGAGATTAAAAAAAAATTACATATAAAAAAAATTACATATAAAAAAATAATGAAGGCAAAAGTGATAATAAGTTTAAGTTGAAAATTTAACCTATACTACGTTTAAGGGTTTAACATGGTTTACGTTTAACATGGCTAAAGTGAGGCTTTTCAAAGAACCTATTTTAATTAACAGTAAACACAGCGCCGCTTTTTTGAAAGATTAACGAAGCTATATTACGTGTATTTTTACCAAACTCCTCTTCAAGGTTTAGCAAGGCTATAAGGCAAGGATTTTTAACGATAATTTCCCCAAGATTAGCAACGCTACAAGGCGTGCATTTTTAAAGAATATGGATTGTTAAGTAATATTTTTTAAGATTTAGCAACTCCATAAGGCGTTTTTTTAAGAACTTAACCGCGAATTTTTCAACAATTAGCAAGGCTATTAGCGTAGATATTCTAAATAATTAGCAATGAA
The DNA here is from genome assembly GCF_032173495.1 of Musca vetustissima. Taxonomy (NCBI): domain Eukaryota; kingdom Metazoa; phylum Arthropoda; class Insecta; order Diptera; family Muscidae; genus Musca; species Musca vetustissima. The sequence continues at coordinate 29,239 of NW_026885712.1, read as the reverse complement.
TTCATTATATAAAATCACAATTTGTTTTAAATTTTTTGCCCTAAAACTGTTGGATTTTCAAATTTTCTCATAATTTATTAACACCAACAAAAAAGCTCTCAAAATATATTTCGTTGTGGTCGATGAAACTTTGTCATTAAGCATTGCCGTAGCGCTGCCGGTTAGTACGAAGAGAAGTTTTTTCCCCACTGTATAGAATGGCTAATGTAAATTAATAATGTATAGAAGTGTGAGAGCAACTCTGTGCGCTGTCAAAGCCACTGAATATAAATAAATATGTATGTATTCGCCCTGCTCGCTGTACATTTTGTTTGCATGACATTACAGTTGTTTCCCTGGTCGTTGTAGGCATTCTTTTCATTTCACCTCTTTTAGAACACTCCAAAACCAATCACAGGCAAATTTCTGTCTGGGTGTATGTTTGTTTACTGCTGGAAACGAATATATTTCTTTGTTTGTTTGTTTAGACTACATCAAAAAACACTTAACTATTTTAAATTTTATTTTTAGCTTTTCCGAAAATAAGACAAAAACAATTATTTGACATTGAAAGCGTACCGATAATGACGAAAATAAAAGTCAATCATTTTTTCATAAAATGGCGATTTTTCTGCAATTCACAAATTGAAGTTTATTTCAACATGTAGTGCAAATGGAAGGAAATACCAAGAATAAAAGCGAAAGAATATGTTAGGGAGATATTTCAAGATCAAGTGTATATCTCTCCTCGATTGCTGCAAGATAGACATAACTCGATTTTGCAGAAAATTCGTTTTAAGTTTTCAATTTACTCACACTTTATATGGGACAGTGGAACTGCTATAGCTGATCAATTAGAGTACGTAATATTTACTACACAACATGAGTCTATTATACCGAACAATTATACCGTAATGAATCTACGATTAACTTTTTTAAAATAATAAAAGACCTAATTCAGGCGCTGTGCAAAATTTTGTCTCATTCGGACAAAAATTGACTGTATGGGGCATTATTTACATACAATCGGAGGAAACTATATATGGGAGATATATTAAAATCTGAACCGATTTCTACAAAACTTGGCATATACCAATCTAGACCTAATTCTGTGCAAAATTTTGTCTCAATCGGACCAATAATGGGAGTTTGGTGCACTATTTACATAAAATCAGACGAAACTATATATATGGGAGCTATATCTAGATCTAAACCGATTTTCTCTAATTTCAATAGGATTCGTCCTTCGGCCAAATAAGTGACATGTGATTCTATGCATATTTTATGCATATTCTTAAAAGGAACCATGGGCCAAAACTGACAATGATTGAAATTCAGTCATAATGTGGCTGCTACATGATGAGAGATGAATGCAACATTTGTTGCAGTTACATTTCATTTCAATCTATGAGATGTGAATTAGAAAAGTAATATAACAAGCGAATGAAGTGGTTGATTGGGTGGTATTAAAAAAGTTATTTGTTTACACGGCAGAGTGGATGATTAAAGTAAATTCAACGCCTTGGGAACATGGGGGGATTATCCCGAAATCTTGGTCAATAGTAAAAAAATACTGTGACTGCAAAATACATAATGACCTTTAAACGTTCAGTCTTTAGTAAAGTTCTTAATAAAAACTACGACTTGTTCAGAGCATCTACGATTTTTGTCATAGCCGTTATCAAATTTGATACTTTATGCAATGAAAATTTAATCGCATTCCTTGCATTGTGCGAGGTTTCATTTCAAATTTTAAAAAGACAGGTTCAAATTAAATGGAAAACACACAAAAAAAATCTTGATTTCTAAGGCTTCTACAGTCAAGAAGGACGGCTATTAAATACATCATGTCCTGAACTCTCTTCTATATATTAAATCAAAAAACCTTTACACTGGCTCGTATTTTGTTTACAGGAAATTCAAGTTCGAAGATGGGCCATCTCTGAATTTGATGTTTTTTTTAGTAGATCGCAAGTTTAGATAATTATTGATCTGACTAGTGTTTGCATAGCTTCGAAATAATAATATTCATAATTAGAGTTGTAGTCACATTTCCTTGTAGTTTTACTAGTTTATGGTTTCTAAGAGGGTAGAAAATTCTAGGCTTTAAACAATTCTACAAAATCCAAGCCTATAGAGCTCTATTTCGGCTTTGAAAATATCATTAAAAATACAAGCCTATAGAACTCTATTTCGGCTTTGAAAATATCTTTAAAAATACACGCCTATAAAACTCTATTTGAAAAAATCTTTAAAAATTAACGCCTATAGTGCTCCGTTTCGGCTTTGAAAAAATCTTTAAAAATTAACGCCTATAGTTCTCCGTTTCGGCTTTGAAAAAATCTTTAAAAATCCACGCCTATAGTGCTCCGTTTCGGTTTTGAAAAAATATTTAAAAATCCACGCCTATAGTGCTCCGTTTCGGCTTTGAAAAAATCTTTAAAAATCCACGCCTATAGAGCTCCGTTTCCTCTTTGAAAAAATCGTAAAAAAAATCAACGCCTATAGAGCTCCGTTTCGGCTTTGAAAAAATCTTTAAACATCCACGCCTATAGAGTTCCGTTTCGGCATTGAAAAAATCTTTAAACATCCACGCCTATAGAGTTCCGTTTCGGCTTTGAAAAAATCTTTAAAAATCCACGCCTATATCCATCTGTTAAAGCGTTAAAAATCCACCCATCTGTTAAAGCTTTGAAAAATTCTTTAAAAATCCCGGCCTTTGAAAAATTCTTTAAAATTCCACGCCTATAGAATTCTGTTTAGGCTTTGAAAAACTCTGGATTTTTAATCCACGCCTATATAGATCTGTTTAGGCTTTAAAAATACAAACAGCATAAACCACAAGACCTTTGTGCTGTTTTTACTTTTAAGATTTTTTTAAAAACATTATTTTTTATTTATATCAAAGAAGCAATTTATATATACAACTGGGATTTTGTCTCCATTACAATATCTCGACAAAGCATCATTTCTTAGCAATTTTAAGAAAAAAATTTAATTAAAACAGTGTTTGGTAACTTTTAATGACAGAATTCTATGCTGTTCCTGCTGCCAACACAAACAAGATTATTGGCTGTTTACATCTTATCAGCCATAGATGAAGAAAAACTAAGACAAAAAGAATTAAACAAAGTACAGAAATAAAACCAGTAAGGGAAATAGTAAAGTCGGACCGGGCCGACTATATGATACCCTTCACCATTTTGGGGATATTTTACATATGTATATTTACAGATTTCGTCTTTTCGAAGGATCATTGACATGAAATTGAACGAACCTAAAAATGCGATCTTTATCTATAAGTAAACCGACTAACATCAATCCTTACACATACCATTCTGCAATCTATTCCATACTTTGTAAATCGATTTTAAGCAAACTTTACGCACGCTATTTGGTATGTTTCACTGTTTAAAATGTAATATCAGTCAGGCACGCATTGATTATTTGTTTACAATCAACATGAATAGATCGAAATTGTATATCGAAACTATGCTATATCTTTATCTGAACCAATTTCAAGGAAACTTGCCGAGATTTTTTTATATTAATTTCAGTACGATTTGCCAATCGGCCTAGCTATGGGTCTTTAGTACACCATTTACTTAAAATCGAAAGAATGTATATACAGGAGCTATATGTAAATCTCAACCAATTTCGCGAAAACTTGACACACGAAAGGTTATAATAACTTCTCTACATTGTACAAAATTGTGTGCGGGTCGGCCAATCTTTGGGTCTTTAGTGCACAATTTACATTAAATCGGACGAAAATATATATTGGAGCTATATCTAAATCTGAACCGACTTTCACGAAAAGGAACCATGTGTCTATCTCGATTCCTTTTGCCTGTTACAAACATATGCACAAGGACATAATACTCTGTACCACAGTGTGGTGAAGGGTATAAAAAAGCAATTTGAAATGGAATTTAGGGAAAACGATGACCCCTACAATTTTGCTTCACCATGGTTTTTTGTGAAGCCAGAAAAAATAACCTTCATCATAAAAAACGTAAGTTACGCACTTTTAAACGGAAGTTCTGAAAACTAACAATAGGCTGCAGCGCACTTAAGCTCCGAACTAGACTAAAGTTTTATTTCGAATTCCAAATAAATTTGTTTTCTTTATGGACTGTGAATTCCTTAACAAAACGGGTGACTAACCACAAATTTTAAGAATGAATAGAAAACCGAATCAAAATCTTTGGTTTATAAAGCAGTAGCAGCAGCCTAATGAAAGGAACTACAACTACTTAACATTAGTTTTAAACAATTTTTTGTGGCAATACAATTTTACTATAAAGGACTAAAGTTAAATACAAATCTCTTGGAAGCAAAATTAAAAAAACAGGAACTTAAAAAAAATAAAAAAGTATCCAAAAAACAATAAATCAAGGAAAATTGCCTAAATTGATATTTGGGTTAAAACTAGTGAGGCGAAAGAATAAATTTCGGAGAAAAAATAAAAATTATACGATTATGAGTTTATGAGAGTTGAAGCCTCAAATAAATGTTGATCATTGGTGCGTATGAGAATTTGTTTAACTATTGTCGTACATCATACGGTCCACTCACTTAATCTACCAAATTACAATAAGTACTACAATCTTAAAAACCAGTCAGGAAGGAAGTAAAGTCAGACTGAACCGACTATATGATACCCTTCGATTTAAAGCAAATCTCAATCGGACATCTCTTGATTATTTGGAGCCAGAAAATATATGTGGGCTATGTCTTCATTTTTACAAAAGGTCATTCTATTTTTAATTTTGTACGATGTGTAAAATTTCGTGTCAATCTGAAAATATGAGGCATTAGGTGCACCATTTACATAAAATCGGACGAAACTATATATGTAAGCTATATCCATACACAAACCGACTTCAGCGTTCAAGGTTTAAATAATTTCAGTATGTTTTGAGTTTACCGTCCATATTTTGGGTCCTTGGTGCATCATTTACTTAAAAAAAATATCCAAATCTGGGGTGATATAGGGGACGATAGATACTAAGCAACGGCTCCGATTGGCTTTAACATGGCGAAGCCCAGGCTTATCTTGGTCCTTCTTTCATCTCAATTGTGGACAATGGCCTCCCCGTGGTGTCATCTGGGGTAGGTACTTTCATCATCTGTTAAAATATTGAGCTGATATGTGACGCCAGTTCACCCATAAAAAGGGAAATCAAACCCCCCTAATGTTGATGACTCCCGCAAACATATAAAGGACCACAATCTGGCATCAAAAAACATGGTAGTTAGCAGCACCATATTCAAGCATCTCGATATAGACAAGGCCACTTGGATTTCCCCTGATCAAGCAACGATACATCCAATTGATCATATTGTGTTAGACCGAAGGCATTCATCCAGTGTTCTAGGCGTTCGATCGATACGAGGAGCGAATACAAAATGCAGCAAAAGCAACATTTGGGTACCAAATGCCGTGGTACGATCAGGAATGTCGTATTGCAACTGAGGCGAAAAACGCAGCGTATAGGGCAATCCTGCGATCTGCGTCTACGTTGAATATCGCCGTCGAATGAACCATCAGCTATACCATATATTCTCTGACATCTTGGATTTCTTTTAAATTCGGTTTATGGAACAATCGTCTGTCATAAGCCAGCTAAGTAAGTAAGTAAGAAGTTTTTTTGAAATCGGTTCAGATTTAGATATATCTCCCATGTATAGTTAGCCCCATTTTATGTAAATGGAGAACAATACTGCCATTTATAAATTTTAGATATGATATTATTATTTTAGTTAGATTATCTTTTAAACATGCATTTTAATATATATTTCATTAATGTATTGAAATTTAGTGTACATACATCGAACTTGGATCCCATATCAAATTTACAAAAAAAGCCTTATGATATTCCCTATATTTCATGAATTACGGCGCTAAATTTGATATGCCTATACCTTATTTGTTATTGACCGTATTCCTGAAAATGTTCTTTAAAAATTTAAAACTTCAGAAATACACTTGAAAAATTCTACGCCTTGAAAAATATTTTTAAAAAATCTACGCCTTGAAAAAATTATTTTTAAAAAATATGCGTCTTAAAACTATTTTTAAAAAATCTACGACTTGAAAAATATTTTTACAAAAATCTATGCTTCCGAATATTTTTCAAAAAAGGGAGAGTATAGCATTGAAAGAATTGGTATTATATGGCATTACCAGCTGGTAACAAAAACAACAACAAATTATTATTTTACACGATGTTATGGCATATAATCAAGGACAAGAGCATAGATGCAATGAGAGCATGAAGAGAAACCAACAATAACGAGAGAGAATGTTGTTTGCGCAAAACAAGATTTGGAAAGCAAACGAAAAGCTTCACACACATTTCAGTGCTGGTGACAGCTAGAAAACAGCAACAATTTAAATATAAGCAAATGGCTTTCGTTCTCTGTAAAATAAGCTAATGATGTGTATATACGATTGTGTGAGTATTTGGGAATGTGGCAAATTTTAGAGAGAGGCAGCAATATATGCTCTTAAAAGGTTGTTGAAACCAAACAAACACATTTCTATGAATTCAGTCACGAAGTTCCAGTCGTCCGGTCAATTTGGAACATAAAATAAAAACGTCGAATCTCGGAAAACCTTGTGCTTGCATCGCGCCAAGCTTTGCGTAAACAAAAAGAATTAATGAAATAAAATGAAGAAGAAAAGAATGAAGGAAAATTTACTAATAAATATAACAATTTTATAGAAATATGCACAAAGTTGATGGAAAAAATAATAATATGGAAAGATAAATACACCACATTAACCTAACATTACGGATATTTAAAAAAAAATCAGAAATTAATTTAAAACTTCATATATGGTGCTTGCCCCCATTGGATATAATTAACATAGTTATGCTTATTCTTAACGGACTTGGAGTTTCTTGTTTATGTTGTTGTAGCAACATGCATAAATGACAATTTTTACCTTGTTCAGGCTCATATGTTTCCATATTCAGGAAATCTGCAACCTTTGTAGTGTGACGTGTCGTTTAGTCCTAGTCCACATGCCAGGAATGTCCCAGGTATCAAGCTATCAATTAGTGCCCACTGAGAATTAAGATTTTTATATCTATCATCGTGATCTCAGCTACGCTAAGACTACTAGTGTTCGCCTAGGCAAATAGAATGACGTGTGTTAAGTACTGTCGGAATAGGTTCGCTTTCAAATATAGCTCCCATGTATTAAATATAGTCGGTGCCACGCGTTTATGGCCCTTCTCATACTGGTGATTTATTCAACAAAATATATATATGTAGAATAACCCACTCATAATGGCTAATGGCATACCAAGTGGGCGTGAACTACAGTACAGTTCAATATGATTCCTCATTTATTATTGCTGTTAACGTTATGTCGTTCATCTACATAAAGTGCAGTAGCAGACATCACCGAATGAAGAGGCAAATGTAGTGGAAATCATTCGATGTTTTTCAAACATCTTTAGAAGAAATCGCTTATAGGTAATTTACTTTAATTTTGCACATTTCACACCAGCAGAAGAGAAGACTTGTTTATTAATCTGCTTCATCAGTTACTGATGAAATTTATGCAAACATGAATGCAAATACATTGACACTAACACGTTTGTAATACATAGATTGGAATACATCAAAAAGAGTGATATATTTTCCCTTTTAATATCAATATAATATGCTCTAAAGAAATTTTGGCCCAACATTTTCTTAGGAAGGAAAAAGTCATATTAATAGCAAATTTCATTATCACAATCGGCACCCACCGTGAAATAGTGCTGTCATCTGCAAACTAGGAAAAAAAGGAAAGCAAATTAGAAAGGGAAGCTGATCATCGTATCACATGTCATATAATATTTATGAAGAAATTAAGTGTGAAGAAATTTTAAGACGAAAAAAAAATCAGAATGCAAAGAACTATGGATAGTGTAATATCGGTTGGCTGAACATGATGCTACTCACACACAGCATGTTGAATATACTGATTCTGTATCTAGAAATCGTTCGAAAGATGTTAGAAGTATTCTATTTTAATGAATTTCGACTATTTGTTCTTTATGAATGTTATGAGATTTTAATGAGAATACGCTCATTTGCTGCAAGAACGGTATTTATCAAAAAAAAAAAAAAAAAAAAAATGCAGAAAATGCGTTTTAATTTTCAATTGAGTCACACCTTTTTAAAAAACTTCTACAGCTTCTCCATAAGGGTATTTCAGAGATATTCATGGCATGAAGTCTGATTTAGCGAACAAATCTGCATTTAAAAAGGTCTTCAACGAATTGACCAAAAATATGTCCCTTTAAAATGTCAAGTGAACATCTAGACAACTCTTGAAGAAAGAGTCGATTAGAGAGATTTGCATCAAGTGATGGCAAAAGTGCTTCTAAAACTCTAAAGGAAGGATTTTTATTTAATTACAAAAAACAACAGCAAATATTCTTATCCTTTATATCTTCAAGTACTTATATCCAAAGTTACAAGTCTTCCATACAATGAGTGTGCATTTGCCAGTCGGTTCAAAACCCTTAGAAAATTTGAACGAGTTTTGTCCCCTTAATTCATATTTCGGATTCATGTTTGATGGTCGTTATTATATTTTTGTCACCTTTCAACTTTCGGTCATTCTCATTAGTTCTAACATATGATCTCATTCATTCCAAAAATATAATAAAATAAAATAACATTTATATTTATTTTCCATTTACATTTATATTTATTTTCCATTGACATAATTTTTTTGGGGTAAGCTGCAATGCAGGTAACATGACAGGAAGATGCATCGATTATAAAGAATTTGAGATTGTTAATGAGAAAGAAATAACAGTGGTATATGTAACTGCGGTATATATAATACAATGGGTTAAATACATCTTCAAAACTTGAAACAATTTACATTCTTGTGCCGGTGGATGTTTTTGGTAATATGATATTATGTACTACGAGGTTTACACAAATTGTTGTTTCGTATTAACATCTTGAAGGTAAATTAGTTTAAACAGAATTAACAATAAATAACATCACAGCGACCGAACTGAAGACAACATTTAGTTACATGATATAAAATCATTCGTTCGTCCTGAAAAAATGAAACATTTAAATGTATGTATCCAATAACAACACATTTTAATGACAAAATTTAAGCCAGTCTGAACGAGTTGAGATATATCTCCGAAATATTGCATAGAGTTTTCTTTCATTTAAAGTCACTGTCAGGGTATAACGTTAAATTTGTTATAGGGTGTAGTGTTATTTGTCTGACTTTATATCCACCTATAATGAAATATAAACGTGTACAATGTATATATTATTTACTTTGTACTATGTCATACCTTCTAAGCAAATGTAACAGATTTGTTCGCTCATCCACCTGCAATTGGGGGAAAAGTGGAGGGAGACTTATTCTTAATTTTCAATTGTGCAACAAGTACGAATTGTTTTAAAACTTTAAAAGTTCTTAAACTATTCGAAGGGGTGTACGAAGAGTCAATGCCGTTTCAGCATAATATGAAGTGTAAAGGGATGCTTGAAAGAAGTGTTGCTTAAACATTTTTTAAATGGAAGAAATTTTTGAAACAATGCAGTAATGTGGGTTCAAACTAAACTTGTCCACTATTTTGTCTGTTATGCCAAAAATATGAAATGTGTTCGACTAATTTCAATGTGCTGAAAACTTTTTATTTTTCCTTCGATTTTCAACAAAATCGCCTCAATATTAGCAGATAATGGAAGATGACATGTATTCCAGCAAAACTGACATTGGGTGATGACATAAATAATTTATTAACCGATCTCCAACTAATATAAAAATGCAGTGGTAGTGAGGTAATCAATAATGTGCCTAATAATAGTCAAGAAAACCACCAGTCCTTTTAAGGGCTATAACTTAAATTACAAAAGAGAAAAATATTTTGTTCATACTATCTACAAATTATTTTATTATTTTACTACGAAAATAAAAAATAATTTTCTGTATTTTCATTTTAGGAAAATGTAGATTTTAATGAATATTATTTTATGTCTGTTGTTATATAGTCTAAACAGTGTCATCAGCAGAACACATCAGAACGTTTTGTGCGTGTTGTTCTTGGTGTCTGTAAGCTAGGCATTCTCTTGATACCAATTCGCACAGTCTTAAAATTGAACAAGTACAAAAGTTCGGCAGGGCCGGATACCCACCACCTTAGGTATACTGACAGTTACTTGAAATAAAAATATAGCGATGATTGTAAACCATAATGCACACCAAATACAAATTTCAGCAATTAATTAAAAACCTCAAAAGGTGGACCGATATTGGCGACGAATGGTAGGGTGGAACATCCCAAAATACTGCATAGGGACATGGCTTAATCATCATAAAATTTTACACTGAATTTTGCGCTGCTTCATAGGATCGGAAATTAATATTACGATGAGTTACAAATGGGAAAACCAAATTAGTATACCCTCCATACTATGGTGAAGGATATAAAAATACATGTTAGTTTGTACAACAGAATGCTTTAAACTGATACAGGACTGGGACAACTATTTTTGCCGTATTCTAAAAAAACAGTAAGGAAAGTTCAAAAGTTATATGATACCCTTTACCATTTTGGAGAGATGCTAATATATACAAGGTCTACTATACATTTAGTAGACCTTTGAAATGGAATCGGGCGGAAAATGTCCAGGTCAATCGGGGAGACTTCGATTCTTTAGTGTACCATTTGTATGAAAGCAAGCACAACTATGTATGTATATAAATTTGGATCTAATTGAGCAACCGTGGCAAATACCATGCTGCAGCACAGTACGCTGTCTACATATGGAACAGACGTAGGCTCCTCGGTGATCAATTTACAAAGAAAATATATATGAGAGATGTATCAAAATCTAAAACGATTTTTGCAACAATAATACACACCATTCCAAACTCACATTTTTAAAATTTCGTGTAAATCGAACAAACATAAGCTCTTCGGGGTTCCATTTACATAAAATCGAAAGAAAATATATTTTGGAGTATATCTTACTTAGTTAGTAAGGTATACTGCACAAAATTTTGTCTCAATCGAACAAATATTGGGAATTTGGTGCACCATTTACATAAAATATATGGGAGGTATATAATAATTTCAACATTCGCATACGTCTATTTGTACCTAACTCAGTATGCTGCACATTATTTTGTCTCAATCGGACAACCCTTTAACTAAAATCAGACGAACTATATATGGGAGCTATATCTGATGCGATTTCATTCAAACTTAACACACTCTTTCCTTGTTTTAATACCAAAAATTACGCCAAATATCTTCACAATCGGACAAAAATTGGGAGTTTTTTGGATCATTTACCCAAAACTGAATGAAACTATATATGGGAGCTATATCCAAATCACAACCGAATAAAACAAAACTTCACAGATATCAAACAGATCGAATTCAGTACGCTGTACAAAATTTTTTCTCGATCGGACAAATATTGTGTGTTTGGTGCACCATTTAGGTAAAATCGGATGAAAATATATATGGGAGCATAATTTATATCTGTACTGATTTTCGCCAATTTCAATAGGGTTCGTCCTTGGGAAAAACAAGATGTGATTCTATGCATATTCTCAAAAGGAACCATGTGTCTATCTCGCTTCCTTTTGCCTGTTACAAACATATGCACAAAGGCATAACACATTGTACCATAGTGTGGTGAAGGGTATAAAAACCGCAAAAAGAGTCTCGATGTACAACTGTTAACAAGGCTATCAAGTTATTCTTTTGGGCAATTAAGTAATGTTTTTAGATAATTTAGTTTCCTTAAATAATATTAACAACATACATAACATGGAACAATGCCACATAAAGAGATATATAACATCTACCATGTCTGCTGTCACATCTGCTATACAGATAAACAGTGTCATTAGCAGAACCACACCTAAATGTGTTGTCCGTGTTGACGTCGTTGTTGTGTTAGTTAGGTAGTTAGAAATTCCCTTGATACCATGTAGTGCAAAAGGCTTGAAATAGCACAAAACAAGAAACTAGAATTAAAATAAATATAAAGTCTTTGTGTCTTCAATTTAAAAGCCACAACGGATTGTCAGAAGCCTACACCGGCTTATTTTGATATTTCTATTAGACAAAGATAAATAGAATGATGCGAGACATCTATAAAAAATTGAGGCATAAGAAATTTATTAATTAAGTTAATTGACAAAATGAAAAGTGACAAAGTGCAGACCACAGGATGATAATATTTATCAATGTTATAAGTTTTCCTTTCAATGAATAAAAGTAGGGAATAATAGATATTTTACACAGAATTTGTAGATGTGTATTCAGCTAGCTAAGGTTTTCTTTTAAATTAATTTTTAAAATATTCGACTAGAGGTGGATTTTAATACAATTTTCGAATAATACGTACTTATTATTGAGTCTATATCTCGTGAACTATTCGAAATATAGCTCTTCTCTCTTAAGCAAAATTCTTCATCTTAATTAGAACTAAAATTTGTTCTTGAGATTAAATCAATAAAACATCACCATCATACTGAAAATAGCACAAATGCAAAAAAAAAGTAAATTTCGACATACTTTTTCCATGTTTTTTCACACTTATTTCAGAAACATAATAATCTTCCAATTTACACGAAATTTGGCACAGCGTACTGAATTGGATCTAGAATGATGTGTGCCAAGTTTGGTGAAAATCGGTTCAGATTTAAATATAGCTCCCATATATATTTTCGTTCGATTTAAGGTAAACGGGTGTGATGTGTGCTAAGTTTGGTGAAAATCGGTTCAGATTTGGATATAGCTCCCATATATATTTTCGTCCGATTTAAGGTAAATGGTGCACCAGAGTCTGTATTTATCTTTCGATTTGCACGAAATTTGGCACAGCACAATGGATTAGGTCTAGAATGATGTGTGTTAATTTTCCTGAATTCGGTTCAGATTTAGATATAGCTTCTATATCCGACCAAATGAAAAATTTAGTATCGGTTGCAGAACGACATGTTTATGGATCCAATTGAATTTTACTGGTCCTTCAAAAATGCGACGTCTGTTAGGGTTCATCTGTTGAATATACCCAAAGTGGTGAAGGGTATCATGTAGTCGGCCCCGTCCGACTTTACTACTTTCCTTACTGGTTTTTATTAGTGGCTCTGCTGTCATGTCTAATGTGGCATCCTTTACTCCTGACATACGTTTTTCCCAAGTGTGCGAGTAGTGATCGACTTTTGCTCGTGTGTCCAAACGGCACAAAATGCAATAATACTTTGGCCATCCAAAATATTGACAACTTTAAGGTCGCACCTCCAGTTCCTGCGTTTACACTGTGCATATATCGCTGCGACATGTCTTCGAAAAAAAACTAAAGGGCCCAAACATTTTAATTTTTACTTTAATTTTGTACCTATTTATTGAAAAAGCATAGCAATTTTTATTTCTATAAAAATACAATTGGGAGTGAATTTCTTTGGTTCATTTTGATGAATTTGTGAGGCTATAACTATGTGAAGGAGTCAACCAATGAAATCGGGGTTTTAAGAAGAGTTGTTTGATTTGCTATTGGCTATCTTCTTCTCATGTATTGTTTGGTAGCAGTTTCTGAAATAAGTGTGAAAAAAACATGGAAAACGTATGTCGAAATTTTAATTTTTTTTGCAGTTGTGCTATTTTCAGTATGATGGTGATGTTTTATTTTATCTCAAGAAAAAATTGTTAGATCTAATTAAGAGGAAGAATTTTGCTTAAGAGAGAAAAGCTATATTTCGAATAGTTCACTAGATATAGACTCAATAATAAGTACGTATTATTCGAAAATTGTGTTAAAATCCACCTCCAGTCGAATATTTTAAAAATTAATTTAAAAGAAAACCTTAGCTAATAATGCAAAACCCAGCTAGGGATTTTCTTCTACCACCACAAGCTTCAAGATTTTGGGGGTCTCGATTGGTTCAAGATTTTAAAGTTGAAAAATGTGTCACTGTGAAATAAAACTTGTTATAAAGTCTACTTATTTTGTTCGATAGTGTTTGATAAAATTTCCATGGACAAATCAAGTGACTATAATATAAATTGACTATTGACAATAAATTGAATATTTTACGATGGCATAGATTTAGACACATGCCGTAATTTATGATTTTTTTTTTTTTTTTTTTTTTGTTTAAAGTTTTTCGGCAAATATTTTCTCGTTTTTCCAGCCACAAAGCCCCAGGCGTAATATAACCTTAAACTGACACAGTTGAAATAAGTTTACTAGTGTGTGTGTACATATTCTGCACGTTATATGCATAAAATTTTACGATATCGCAGACTATGGTCAAATTGAAATGTGCGTGTCCTGGATACCTTGGTTCTTGCTTTGGTTTATTTATTTTTCAATGATCGTTGATGTTGGCCTTACACTCCGGGTGACATTGCTGCAGTTTATTATATAGTTTCAAATTGTAGTTGTTAGTTGTAGAACAATTTCTTTTTTAATGCAGCAACATAAACATAAAACTCAACACATGAAAACATTAGATTTCCACCCTTTGCTGCAGGATGAAGTTACCTATGCAATAGAACCACTACCATACATTACCATACGTATTCGCACCAGTGTACGTATACGAACCATGTACACGGCATCGTGGTTACAGATTGCTCCAGATGCATGGGTGCGTGTGTAGGGCGTTATTAAAACTATAGTGTTTTAATATTCCCACGTTACCGATAATTTTTGCTGTTGCTGCTAAAATCAAATAGATTTTGTTTTCATCGACTATCGGCGGTAATATGGTGATTACAACCAAATGTGCGATCATATGCAATAAATGGTGTCCTTTGAAAACATTTTTCTAAATCAATTATTTGTACCACCAACAATTGGCAACACGAATTGGTAATTAAATGTGGTATAGTCACTTTTTTGTAAACTGAAAATTTTAGAATAACTGAAACATGCTCTATAGTTTGCTGTTCTCAAAAAATAAGATAACAATGATCTGTTTAATTTATTTAAGGGAACCCCACCCATTCTCGATTCTAATTTTTCAAGATTTTTAATGGACTGTTAAATCAATACCAATGCTTGTTAAGGTTTGTAACTTTGCACATATATATTTGAAGATTTAAAAGAGAAGAAAAATAATTTACAAAAAAAAATTATTATTGTTTTTTTAATTAAAGAAAAATCCTTATTTTTGATGGCGGGCATGATAACTCCTCGCTAAAAAATCGGAATCCGAAAATTCCAACGGTGTTAGAAAGAGTACATGTCTGGCTCTTGTATGAACTAGGATTATTGACTTCGCTCTAAAATTAACAAAATGGCGCTCCTTTGAAAACATATTTTTGGAAAATCGCCGATTTTTGACCAAAAACGAAGTTAAAAAATAAGGAAGATCTTCACCGATTGGCTTTATCCTAGTTCATACGATAGCTATACACACACAGAGAAACGTGTAAAAATTTGGAATTGATTGGATTATTAGTTTTTGAGTTATCGTGCCCCCCTTTCGCAAAAGAGAAAAACGCGTTTAATGTTTGAGAAGCCCTTTTGACGTCACTTTATGCTGACACAATAAATCGGCTATATCTTCAAGAGTTCTTGAGATTTTCACTTGAAATTTTGTAGGGACATTCTTGAATTGAATAGTGTAGATTAAATCAACACATTTCTTCAGTAAACACAAGTGCGGGTAATGTGGTATACCTTGAGTCAGCATGAAAAAAAAAAGCTAGCACTAGACAAAATCTCATTACCATTTGAAACATTTGTACTCTACGAAAGTCTACCATGAATCACAAGGATGAAGAACAAAGGCTATGAGTTTTAATAACTTCTCCATACAAAAATTAAATATTGCAATGTGTAGACATTATTCTATAATAAAAATTAAAGTTTCAGTCAACGTATCCGTTAAAAATCTTAACAGATATAAATCTCGAGCTAATTCGCATTCATTAAAAACAATAAATTATATGAGATATCAATTGGGAGTGAAAATTATACTATACCACATTAACATCATGTGGTATACCACATTACCTACACTTTTTTTAAATAATTTTTTAATGGAATTTCAAATATTTTCTCAAATATCTCTTAAATTGTTAGAATAATATTATTTTCAAATTGATATCTGAAGAGACAACACCTGTAGCATGTTAAGTGTAAAATTTCTATTTAATTGGATAAAAAAATAAACATTTGGCAATCTAGAAACTAAGGGGTACCACATTTGCATCACTTCCTATAATAGCAGACCCTGCAAACGTTGTTTTGCCTTATCAGAATTGTATGAATATAGGGTTGGTAAAAATTAATTAATTAATGGAAAATATATTTCAGAAACTATATACCATTGTCAAATTTCCGCAATAAAAATATGCCTAATATTTTCCTCATGACGGTAAAACTTATTATTGTTAAAGGTCGCTTACATTTAACCGGATTTGGTTAACCCAGTGGGTTAAATTTTCAATTCCTTTGAATATATGCCAAATAAATCCTAATAAAGTAGGTTAACCCGGTAAAAAGTTATAATGTAAATGCCGTATTAAATATTAAATTATGTTAGTGTGGAGATCTGGCAACGCTACTAGTTGTGTTGAGTTAGTTGATTAATGTACGCCGTGCTGAAGAGTTGTGTGAATTCCTGATCTTACTTTAAAATACATTTAAAAGACTGTATCTACATATTTCCTGTACTGAATTAATAAATAACTAAATTGGAAATAAACAAAAGCATTCTTTGTTATGAGATTTCCTGAGTTATTGCAATGGCGACTGAGGTAAATATATAATTTGTTGTGCTGCATTGATAGCATGAATGAATGCAAGAAAACAGCTGATCTTGTGTTACATTAATTCAAAAGAGTTGAGAAACATTAAATTGCAGACAACACAATACGAAAGACATTAAATTGTCAGAGAATATTGATCGATTTTGTTACATTTAATTGTAAAACTGCTAAAGAAGGAATATATACATATATATTGACATTTAATTGCGTGAGGGTAAGATAAAATACGACATTAGATTGTCTCATGAGAAATTAAGACATTCAATTGCTTTTCTAGTTGGTGAACATTAAATTGTTACAAGATGAATGCGACCGGCATATTACCTTTTCTTTGCGATGCCATAGACAAGGCACTTCTGCGCACCGAGTGGGAGAAATGGTTTCAGGCATTTTCCATTTATTTGGAAGCAGAAGAGATAAGTGACGCAAAGAAGAAAAGGAGCAGGCGATTGTATTTGGGTGGTACGCAACTTCAAGAAGTCCTTTACAGTATTCCTGTAGCTCTGGTTGAGCCCGAAAATGTGCTTGAGAAAATGGATGTGTTCACGGTTCTTCTTGAGAAACTACGTAAACATTTTTCTCCGGAAAGAAACTCTACGTTCGAAAGGCATCTTTTTCGGTCGCTGAAACCTGAAGGAAGCGAGTGTTTGGATAAATTTCTTGTGCGATTACGAAATCAAGCCGCCAAATGTAATTTCGGGGAGACCAAGAAGCGATTTTGGGTATTAACCTAAAAGACAAACTTATTGATACGTGGGCCCCGGATGACTTCAAGAAACGTCTTCTGAAAAAAGAATTCACGCTGACTGAGACTATTGAGATGTGTCATGTTTACGAGCAGATAAACAATCAGTCAGAAACAATGAAATTACCAAATATCTCAATCAATGTCAATAAAATTGATTCGAAAAATCGAACTGTAGAATGTAAGAGGTGTGGCCGTATAGGTCACAAGTACAGACTGTCCAGCAAAAGGCTCTAAGTGTAATAAATGTGGATTTATTGGTCATTTTGCTCGTAAATGCAAGACCAAAGGCTCCAAGCGCAAAAATTCAGGTTCCGGAAATACAGATGCGAAGAAACAGAAATACTCGAATACATAATTTGTCTCGAATGGAGAAGTCACGGAAGCTGAGACCATGGGAAATAAATGGAATGAACACAATTGTTTTCGGACAACGGACAAGTTAAGCGAGCATATGGATGAGAATATAGAGTGCTATATAGGGGGACAGCAAATATCCATGTTGATCGACTCGGGATCACAATATAACTTATTGAGCGAAGAAGATTGGGAGAGTCTGTGTAAGAGAAACGCCACTTTATGGAACATCCGAAAAGAGACAAGACAGGAAAAGATATACTCAAGGTTAAAGTTGTTTTCGAAGCAGTAATTGGCATTGATATAGGTCCAAATCTGATTTCCTCATTCTACGTAATTGAGAATGGACGTCAATCTCTTTTGGGCAGAGTTACTGCAATAAAACTGGGTGTTTTGAAGATAGGCCGTGACCTCAATAAAATCGAGAATCAGAAAGTCTTTCCGAAGATCAAAGGCATCAAGGTTTAGTTATCAGTTGACAAATCCGTGAAACCGGTTCAGCAACCACTCCGCAGGGTACCATCTGCCCTAGAAGATGAGGTGGAAAAGAAGTTACTTGAAGCCGTGGAACAGGATATTATAGAACCTGTCACAGGACCTAGCCCATGGATATCTCCGTTGGTAGTCGAATTTAAGGGTAACGGGGATATACGACTATGTATTGATATGAGGCGTGCAAATATGGCAATATTACGGGAAAATTACCCACTTCCCACATTTGATACGTTTATGACCAGATTGCAAGGAGCAAAATATTTTTCCAGACTCGATCTCAAAAATGCGTATCACCAGCTAGATCTAGACGAAGAGAGTCGCGAAATTACTACCTTTATTACGTCGAAAGTTCTGTACAGGTATAAAAGACTGTTGTTTGGAGTAAACTCCGCGCCGGAAATCTTCCAAAGGATAATGGAGAGTATATTGGCACCTTGCAGAGGCGTGATAAATTATTTGGACGACATAATCGTGTTTGGCAAAACGGAGTCGGAACATGACGCAAATCATGAGAAATTGATGTTAGTATTTGCACAAACGGGAGTCCTGCTGAACGAGGAGAAATGTATTTGGAAAACACGCCGGTTGCTGTTCTTAGGGCATGTTCTGTCTGACCAAGGCACTAATCCAGATCTCGTAAAAATTTACCCTATAATGGAATTTGGGCCCCAGCTAGCAAGGAAGAAGAAGGAAGAAGGCGTCGAATTTGAATTGGTTACAGACCACAAGCCTTTGGAGATGATCTTTAAACCCACGTCGAAGACTCCAGCTCGCATAGAACGGTGGGTCCTAAGACTTCAATCTTTCAAGTTTAAAGTGGTTTATCAGACGGGTAAACACAATATTGCCGATCCCTTATCCCGGTTATGTAAAATCGAGGAATGTATGTCTTTTGATCGATATACCGAGAGTAGTATATGCTCCACAGTTGAAGAAGCTGTTCCGCGAGCTATCCCTATTCTAGAGATTATTGAGAATAACCGGTCTGATCCTGAAGTGTTGGAGGCTGTGGAATACTTTAAAAATAATTCATGGCCCCACAAATCGTCAAATAGATTTTTCCCATTCCGATTTGAGTTGTGAACACTGGGTAATATCCTGTTAAGAGGTATGAAGATCGTGATTCCTTCCATGTTGCGAACAAAAGTTTTGGCACTGGCACATGAGGGTCACCCAGGCGAGACAGTGATAACACGGAGCGTACGTTCGAAGATATGGTGGCCGTTAATAGATCGAGATGTAGAAAAGTATGTCAAGAACTGTCGGGAATGTTTATTGGTATCAAAATCAGCCTACCAGCGCCGATGTCTCGGCGTACTTTGTCACAGGGACCGTGGTTGTGTGTATTAGGACCATTGCCAAATCATGATTTTATATTTATAGTCATCGGCTACTATTCCCGGTATCGAGAAGTGAAATTTCTAAAGCGAATTACATCAAACGCCATAATTGATTTCCTGGATGAAGTGTTCTCTCGTTTAGGATACCCGAAATCAATTACAACGGACAATGGCCGACAATTTGTTAGCGATGAGTTTAAGAGTTTTTGCGAGGACAAAAATATTGAAATCATCACGTCCCCGCCGTATTGGACGCAGGCCAATGGAGAGGTAGAAAATATGAACCGTTCATTAGTTAAGCGTTTGAGGAGCGCTCATAGCGGACTATAAAAAGAAAATTCAAAAGATTTTGCTGATGGACAACGTTACCGCCCATGGAACCATTGGGAAGGCTCCCACGGAAATGTTATTCAACCGCGTAATTCGATATAAACTACCATCTATTACCGATGTCGACGAGAACATTTTAGATGAAGAGGCTAGAGACTTAAACACTATCAATAAAGATAAAAGAAGGCAGATAATGATCGTGGTGCAAAAGAAAATATATTTAAAGTTGGAGACAAAGTGTTGGTACAAAATGTTATTTTTCCTAATAAACTAACGCCAACTTTTGGACCAGAAGAGTTCGAGGTAGTGGAGCGGAAAGTGAACGATGTCACAATCCGACGGAACGTCAGTCATCTTAAGAAAGTGTATCCGTGCATCCACAGAATGATAACGAGAATGTTACAGACATCGAGGGAAATCAATGTGACCAGGAGGAGCCTACTCGGAGATTATCACCTGGTCGAACTTATTCCACCAAACATTTTTCAGGAGAAGGTCAAGTTTTGATCTAACTTCTCTTATCTCAAAAGATAATTTAGTACTGATGACGTAATTACTATTTGTGTAGTCGTTCTCAATGGAAACATTTTTCACACCACGAAAAATATATTAGAGAAACGAATACTTTCAAGTTTCAGTCATTGTTTCAGATATCGGGTGGGATATATGTCATGTGTTGGTTTTATAACACAAAAAAAATTGATTCGCCATTATTGTGCGTTTTTAAGCCTTCTTATCTATGGTCCATATTTTGTCATAGTCAGATTTTAGATACTTTGAAAGTAGTAACAAATACCCTGTTAATTGCCTATAATTCGTCATTTCATGTAGGGTAAGGAAGTTATCTGTAAATTGTCGGTATAGTATCACTTTATGGTATATGTCCACCATAATGATAGGCAAGTCGGTCCATTCGTTCCTTCAAAACATTTTTTGGCAGATTTACTCGGATTTTTCTCAAAATGTTCTTTCATAAAACCCTTCCCACTTCAATTACAGACAGATAGATTTAAATTTAAATTAATTTTACTTCAATTTGATAAGCTATTCTTTTTTTTACTCCCACGCGCTTTTTACGAAAACAGGTTATGCATGAGTCGGTGTCGGAGTACTTAACGTCGGCACACGCCGATTACGCACCCAATCTCTAATCGGACAAAACACAAGGAAACTGTATAGCGCGCCATCTGTCCGACGAACTTAAAATTAAACAGAAACACTTATCACGCCCCATAGAGCATATACATAAAGTTTTGTCAAAATCGGTGCAGTAGTTCTTGACTTACGGTGCAAAAACACAAAAAAAACTAAATATTGCGCCATCTGTCGGATGAACTTCAAACTACATAGAAACACTCCTCACGTCCCATAGAACCTGTACATACAATTTGGTCACAATCGGTGCAGTACTTTTTGAGTTTACACGTAATTTATATATATATATATATATACGTTGTAGATAAAAATCAATTACATATTTTGAATTGGTTTCATATGACAATGGGGCCCTGAGCGGGCAGGGAACTTTATGTGTGGCCTGGCTGAAACGTTTTTGCCCTCTATCATGGAAGTCATATGGATCTACACTACAATCAATTACTGAAAATGCTGGTGCTATTATATAGTGTCTGTGCTTTAATGTTGACCAATGAAGCATATATTCCTGCCTAAATAAATAGGATATTAAACTTTTACAATAAAATGGTATTATATGGAGACTACCTCACAGCTTGATCAGTTGAAAAACTTGGAATGAAAATAATCAATAAATGAGATAAATTGCGATATTTATCGCGATTTCAACAGACGGACGCGCAAAAATCTACATAGAATTTTACTCTGATCAAAAATATTTATACTTTATGGGGACTCCGATGAATATTTCGAGGTGTTGCAAACGGAATGACAAATTTTATATAAATAAAATTTCCGCTTACATGTCCCTAGTTAGATAACTTAAGTTATCATTATGTGCAATTCTAGCCCAATTTTCCAACCTGACAGCCTGTAGTTTGATATGTCGATTTTGCTGGCAACAATTTAACATGGAATAACTCACTATTTAAATCGTAATAATGGAGGATATAAACATTTCCAAATTTTCATATATGATGTCTTCTGTCGTCACATCCACACATACCCCTTTGGTATTAACTATGACTTTTTCAAAAGTAACAATTTATGGATTAACTTTTGGCTATCATAACTTAGATTGGCGACCTGACTTAACGCCCAACGGACATAAAGCCAAAAATTGATTTTGGGCGTTATGTCCGCCCAAACCCCGGACATAAACCCCAAAATGAAATTGGGCATTATGTCCCCCAATGCCGCGGACATAATGCCCACTGGGCGTTATATCCGTTTTTATTTAAAGTAACATTTTTGCAGTTCAATTGTAGAAATTAGAAGTTTATTCAAATCAAATATAAATTTCTTGTGTTTGACCCACAATTTGTCTACAGAATGGACATAATATTAAAGTACCTTGATTATTATGTTTATCTTGTATTCCTTCAAAACAAGGTTTACAAAGTTTTGCATGCCTGCATGGAAGCAGAAGCATACATTTTTTGTTTTTAAAACATATTTCACGTAACAACCCATCCTGAATGATAGGTTGACTTTCATCCTCAGTTTCGCTTTCATCAATAGGTGTTCGGTCCAAAACTACTGGGGCGAGATTATTTATTTTATTGGTCATCATCTGGAGGAACATTTTGGGAGTAATCTGTTTATTTGCCAGTTGCTCTGTGAGAATTTTCACTTGCTCATTGCGGTCTCTATTTCGTTTTTTTGGTGGTTGTGAAATTTCCGAAACGCCATCTAAAATCTGTTTCAGATCAACATATTTCTGAAACTCTTGCTGTCTAATTATTTGTAAAAAGTCCCAGAATGAGCCATGCATTGGAATTTGTGCACACAAAAAGCTGTTATATGATTCCACAGCGCTCGTAGTTCGTACGCATTCACCATGGACAGAAAATTTGAGTGGACTTTCCTATGGAAATATATATATACATATTTAAAATTTTCTCAATATATATGTATGTACTCACTAAATCTATGCATTGTCTTTGAAAATAGTCGAAGAATTTCTCAAATACATTCTCTGATTTGTAATAACAGTTCATGGATGCATACGCTTCTTGTTTGCACAAATTGAATGCGGTTGGTATATCGTCTGGAGGAAGCAGTGGTAAAACAAGCATCTTTTTAAAAATGTTGGTTCTGAGATGTTGGTTAATTTTCTTCTTAATGCTTGGCAGTAATGGAACCAGCATCCCTTTAGCTGCACCTCAGGATATACCTTTAATATTCCACTTCGTAGGGCCTTCTCAAAGTCTGTGGTAAAAGAGGCTGGTTTAAGGCGAAACACATTTGCGTCTATGAACCGCAGAACGTGTTCGTAGGATTTCTGGGTTTTCTTCGACATAAGTATGTATGCAAAAGGGAATACCTGCAAAACTCGGTTATGAATGTACCCATACGGAAAATGTATGCCTTATTTTAAATTAGAAATTGAGTAATGAATCAAGCCGAAAGATGTTGAGAGCTATTGATCAATAGTCATAGACGGTGGATTTATATAAGAAAATCGGTGGATTTATAAAGAAATTTTGTATGGATTAATTAAAATAGATTTAAATATTTAATTCCATCCGATTTAATGTAAATTATCCGCCAAATTTTACTTCTATTGTATCGAAAGGTTATTGTAACAAAAAAATTATTATAATATATATATATATTACTGTAACTTACACTAGGAATCTTAAGATCATCTCTTGAAAATACCCAAAGCGGTGAAGAATTTGTAATATAGTCGCTTCAATTTTTAATATAGTCGCTTCTCCAGCTGCCAGCGATATAAATTTTGTGTCACAGTGCTTTTTTAAGTGCAACTTATTGACCATTTATAAATCGATTTGAGATTCCATTTCACCTTTAGTTAAAAGCTTTTCATTTTGTGCGAACATAAAACATTTTGCAGTTATTTAAATCTCTCCAATTAATTGATGTAGACATGAAAATGGTTAAATTTTTACAATTTATTTGCGTTAGTGAATTATTTGTTTTAAATATTTAGGTCATAAAACCACTTAATTAGGTCTCAGTAGACAAATGTATTCTTATAACCTAATTTTAATTATTTACTGATTTATGTTTTCAATTACGCATAACAAACTCTAACTGATTTAAATCCCTTTTCATGTAATTACTAGACATTAGATACTACTACATCTACTTCTTTGTATTTCTGGGATTACAAAGTATGTAATGTACTTTTCTCGAAATTATGTTACATACATACATTATGCTCCTTCATTTTTTCCATAAAAAGAAACAAAGATAGACACCGAAACAAAACCCATATATTTAAGCTGTCCTATTAAACAAATAGGCTTAAAATAAAACCATTTTATACATTCTCTCATCCTCCCCTTGCCTCTTAAAATAAGTTGTTCGTTTTAATGTTGGCAGTGCATGAAATAACAACAACGTAACGTTACAATAAATAACAATAAATAAAAACAATAAAATGTGAAATGAAATAATTAAAGAAAATTTATGATAACTGTGTAATGACAAGCAAACTGTATTTCTCCCACCAATGGATGACAATTATAAAAGAGTTAGAGAAGGTAACAGCTGCACGTGGAACTTTATTAAAAATTGATAGGAACAAAAAAACGTATCTACTATGGCAAGTCATTGGACGGGTCGAATCTCTCATACAATTACATTGAAATTACGTTAAAAAAGAAGTATAGTTTCAAGGCCCTAAAGATCCATATTAAACATTTATGGCATATAGCTCCCTTAAATCTAGATTTAAGCGTCTGTCTGCTAAAACGATATAAATGTATGATCTAGCCCTGCTACTCCCGACGCATCCAATCTTGTGTAAACGTGCCGGGTTCCTGTGAGAATACCTGTAGATTTTGGATTCCCGTTTTGTTAAGCATTAAAATTGGATTGGTATTATCATCATTATGAGGAGTACAAAAGAAATAGTTTTCGACAAATAGTTTAATGTTTTGTGGGATCCAGTACAGTTTTGTATTCACATATTTTTAAGGTTTTAGTTTTATAGTCCAGAGTTTTAATTTGATCCTCCGATTAAGGAATCATAATGTGACCTGGTAGAAACTTCAGACACCGGTTCTTCAATAAAAAATCACAGTTACGTCCTTCTTAGCCGAGAACCATTTATGTAAAAGCATTTACCATAGGGTATCTTATGTGCACCCCGCAAATTATTATTAACTCGACTAGCTGAGAAGATACAAACGGGTGTGTCCGTCCGTGTGTCCATTACAATTTGTAAAGACGGTACAGGTTACAGTTTGGAACCAATCGTCAAGAAATTTTCCACGAAATTGGGTTTGGGCCAAAGAAAGGGATCAAATGGAACAACAAGTTCATTTTTGTTCACTTTTGTGGTCGCTCTAAAGGCCGTAATTATGACCCGAATACGACAGAAGTTCACATAGGGAAGGAAATTTCGCAAAAGAACAAGAATGAATGGTTTAATAAAAATGGGTAAATATCAAATAGACTAAGATTTTTGTGTGTGAAATGACAAAAACAGAATCAGAGGACTGGAACGAATGTTTATAAAAAAACAAATTTAGATCTCCTATTATAAAAAACATTCAAATGGTCTATAGATAAATTTGTATGTTAAATAATATAACAGATTTTTTTAAACACACATACCAACATTTTGAATTTGAATTTTCTTATTTGTAGACAAATAATTTAAAATTTATTGCAATAGGTATCAACGATAGGTCAATGTATATTACAATTCATTGTTCAATATGTTATCAAGAAAATAAACATTGATTTTAATTATAATTTGTAAATAATTTCAAAAATAAATACTAAGAATTACTTACAAATGGTTTACACATTCTATTATAATGTGATTATTTGATTGAACAAAGAATGCGTATAAAATTCGATAATGATTACAAAAAGAATTTCATTACAAATTTTCGAATTGAAATGTGTATGTGTATTCAAATGATTATTAAACCAAATAGGACGTAATTTAGCACACAATTATTGCCTGTTTTTAAAAACCTTCGAATACACAATGGAAAATATAGTATACATTTTATCATAGAGTATAACTTCTATTGTAAATTATATTCCGTAGCTGCATCTTTAGAAATATAATATAATTCCAAGAAAGCTGTATTAAAACCAATTACCAAATTTATGGCTAATTATCCTCCATATAACATATACTCTACCTCTTAATTAGAGGAGAGGGTATATTATTTCACCAAATACTTTTCAAATGTCAAGGGTTGATGAAAAACGGTAATTTTGGATATTTTTTGATGACTTGACGGATTAAATAAACTTCCAGCAAAAGTGAAAGAAACTTTGTGGTATTATTGCTTTGGTTAAGTTGACACATTTAATATAATACATCAAACAGTAAAACTTACAAGCCAACAGAGACAAAATACAGTAACACACAATGAGATTGTGGTAGTCCTTCAAAAATTTAATGACGAAAAAAAGAAACACAAACGCAAAACAAAATATAGTGTCACTACGACCAAACATCATTATACTCATAATCGGCATTATGAAGACGAACTAAAACTATGTATGGCACGAAAAAAAAAACACACACATGGAAAATTTTGAGGAAAATCATATCTAATGAGATTAAATGTAATCTAGCAGTCGTAAAGCATGACCACGTTATACAGAAGAGAAAGCCTCCGCCCATAGACGTCAGCAGCAGTGACAAATAAAAACGACAAATTGACAAAAGGCTTAGTATGATTTAACCTCGCACAAATACATATATACCACTTTTCTTCAAAAGGGGTAAAAATACATTCTGGTATTGTACAATCACTTACACACATACATATAAGAAACAACTTATTCGTCCTTAAATCCCATTTACAGCTTTGCAATGAAGCAGACGGATGTTTGACTATGTCCCCAAGGGCAAGCACACACACATACACACAACGACATCGGCAAAATTAACAGGCATCTGGAGACTTTTCGGAAACTTAACTAGATTTTGTTAGAATCTCGAATGGTTCATCTTTACACACATATAGAAATAGACATACGTAGGAACAAATAGAGCTCCATTTATGCACTTGTACGTACATACATATTTACATAAAATTGTTTACGTAGGGTTTATTCAAATATATGTCACAAAGAGATATGAACACATGAGGAATTTAAGGAAATCGTATGTAAATGCGTACATCACGCATTTTCGTACACACACGCACAATACTCACACATTTTATAGATATTTGGGGGATTTCAATTGCATACGTAATATGTTATTAAAAGAGGATTAGTCTGATAATTGAAGATAATAATGTTAAGACTAACCAGTAAGGAAAGTAGTAAAATCGGACGGTGCCGACTATATGATACTCTTCACCACATTGGGTATTTTCAACAGATGAATCATATCATACGTCGCATTTTTAACACTAGATTGCCGAAGGCAGTCATTTTGACCGTTTTTCAATTTCAAGTACAGAAACAATTGTGTATATTATGACACAGCTTTTTAAAATTTGGTGACTTTTTGTACCACATAGAACTACGTTTATTAATCATAGTAGCTGTTTCCTCCCCTCTTTCATTCCCCGTATTCACATGTACTATACCTATATTGCCTGAAAGCGGTCATTTTGACCTTTTGTGAAATGTTATATATCAAACTACTTTTATTATTGTATAAAGTAAATTTCTTATATGACCAGATCAGTACAACAACATCGAAACACGTTTGCTACTCTAGAAACACAATCGAACATACAAATCGGGAAAAATAAATGTTATATTTCCAGTCGATTTCACTCTTCGAGTAAAGACTTCCTCTTTTTCGAACATTTTGTCCGCGCTCTTATTTTTTAAAAGGGGAAACTCGAGAGCCCTACCACCGAAAACAAATAATAACAACGTTTTGTATGATTGTAAATAATGTAAAAAATATTAAAAAATTAGTTCAAAAATTTTTCTTTACACAATAAAAATTCTTTCAGAATGAGGTCATCTTGACCGATTTTAGGCAATATAGGTATATACAAAATTCCCGTCTTTCTAGTGTTAAAGGACCAGTAAAATGAAATTGGATCCATAAACATGTCATTCTGCAACCGATACTAAATTTTTCATTTGGTCAGATATAGAAGCTATATCTAAATCTGAACCGATTTCCAGGAAACTTAACACACATCATTCTAGACCTAGTTCATTACGCTGTGTCAAAGTTCGTGCCAACCGAAAGATATTAAGGGACTTTGGTACACCATTTACCTTAAATCGGACGAAAATATATATGGGAGTTATATCTAAATCTCAACCGATTTTCAGGAAACTTAACACACATCATTCTCGACCTAATTCATTACACTGTGCCAAATTTATATATGGAAGCTACATCGAAATCTGAACCGATTTTCAGGAAACTTAACATACATCATTCTAGGCCTAATTCATTGCGCTGTGCCAAATTTCGTGCAAATCGAGAGGTATATAGGAACTTTGGTGCATCATTTACATGAAATCGCACGAAAATATATACAGTGGCTCCATCGAATAATCGGACAAGTGGTTGTCAGATATAATAATGCTATACATTTCAAAAAAATTGTCTAAATGTGTAGTTTTTTTCGCTTTTATTTATACATTACTTACTTATATTTCTGAACAATACAAAAAACAACAACTTTTCTAGTGATAACAGTAAATTTCGTCCAAAAAACAAAATTAACTCAAATTATTGTGTTCAACGCAAAATCGGACAAAGCAAAGTATCAATGTTAAAAAATGAAAAAATCGAGAAATTAATATTTAGTTGCATATCCTTTGTTGTCCAGAACGGCCTGCAAACGCTTCGGTATTGATTTGACCAAATTCTGGTATACCTCCGGCTCTATGGAGTTCCACGATTCCAGTAAAGCCACCTTAAGCTGTACTAAGGAGTTAATTTTTTTTTCAATACACTCTCCTAGCTAATTCTTCCCAAAGATGCTCAGTTACGTTAAGGTCTGGGCTCTGTGCTGGTGTTTGTATAAGTTTTGGGCAGTTATGGATCAACCAAAGCTTTGCAACACCTGATGTGTGCTTGGGATCGTTGTCTTGATAAAAGGCAAAGTTGTTCGCGATACCCAATTTGTCTGCACTTTGCT